>NW_025919022.1:81379-122765 GCF_907164915.1 Impatiens glandulifera
TTTAATTAAATTTTATTTATTTTTTTATTATATATTTTTTATTAAGAATATTATCGGTAAATATTCTTATAATATTTATAAATAATTTTAAAATTTTAATTAAACACATATTTATCATTAATTCATAAAAACATTTTTATATTTTGCATTAAATGTATTTTAATTAAATTTAAACTTATTAAAATTTAATTTTTTCTATTTAATCTAAATTAATTTAAATTTTGTACTAAACTTACCTTCATTCAATTTAAATTTTCTATATTTTGAATTAATTTTTTTTAGATTTGTAATTATATATTTCTAATATTAAAAATATTATTTATTTTTTAAATATTCTTATTATATTTTTATAAATAATTTTAAATTAAATTTATATTTATTATTATATCATAAACATAAATTTTATATTTTGCATTAAAATTATAAAAGTTGTGTTGTTTCTATTTAATCTAATATAATTTAAATTTTTAATTAACCTATTTTTATAAATTTAAATTTGCATTAAACCTATTTAAAATAATTTTTACATTAAATTTTATTTAGATTTACTTATATATTTCTTATATTAAAAATAATATTTATTGTTTAAATAATCTAATAATGTTTAAAAATAATTTTTAATTTTTAATTAAATTTAAATTTATTATTAATTCATAAATAAAATTAATATTTTACATTAAATGTATTTAATTAAATTAAATTTGCAATAAACTTAATAAAATTGAATTTTTATCAATATATAATATAATTTATATTTTTTGTTTTTTAATTTTATAAAATTTTATTTTTTATATAATCTAAAATAATTTAAATTTAAATTTTGAATTAAATTTATAAAAAAAAAAATCATTAAATTTTATTTAATTTTTTACATATATATTTTTTATATTAAGAATATAACTTGTTTTTTAAATATTTTTATAATTTTATAAATAATTTTAAAATTATTTAAAGTTTTATTATATTATTAATTTTTAAACACACTTTTATATTTTTATAAAATTAAAATATACCATAAATTTATTAAACATAATTTTTTTTCTATTTAATCAAATATAATCAAAATTTTCATTAAATTTAAATTTGTATTAATTTTTATAAAAACATATTTTGAAATAAATTTTATTCAGTGTTTTACATGTACATCTTTTTATAAAAAATATTTTTTTAAAATTTTCGTAAAATATTTATAAATAAATTTAAATTTTTAATTGAACTCATGTTTATTATTAATTCATAAACATATTTTTATATTTTACATTAAATGTATTTTTATTAAATTTAAACTTATTAAAATTAAAAATTTTATTTAATTTAATATGATTTAATCTTTTATATTAAACTTCCTTTTATTATATTTAAATTTAGATCATGCTTATTCAAAATATATTTTGTATTAAATTGTTATAGATTTTTATTTATATATTTCTTATATTAAGAATATTATTTATTATTTAAATATTCTTACTATGTTTATAAATAATTTTGAATTAATTAATATTTACTATTAAATCATAAACATAACTTTTATAATTTAGATTTTACATAACTTATTTTTATTAAATTAAATTTGCATCAAACCTATTTAAAATAATTTTACATCAAATTTTATTTAGATTTACTTAAATATTTCATAAATTAAAAATAATATTTATTTTTTAAATAATCTTATAATTTTTAAAAATAATTTTAAATTTTGACTTAAATTTAAATTTATTATTAATTCATAAATATATTTTATATTTTACATTTAATGTATTTATTTAAATCAAATTTGCATTAAACTTATTAGAATGACATTTATTTTTCTAAAAAAATATAATATAATTTAAATTTAATTTTTTATATAATCTTATATAATTTAAATTTAAAATTTGCATTAAATTTATTTAAAAAAAAAAAGAATTTCATTAAATTTTATTTAATTTTTACTTATAACTTGGTTTTTAAAATATTTTATAATTTTATAAATAATTTTAAATTCGAACATGTTGTCTTTTTTGTGCTTGATAATGCAAAAGATTCAAAACAACTAAAAGGAGATATTTAAGGAATCTCCAAGAACATTGTGTAAGTAGAGGTAGGAGGAATTTTTGCATTACAATAACAGTGAATGTCCGAGAATGCACATAACACATACCAGGTGGAACGATTTAAATAAATTCAAGAAGCGATTCTCTAGTAGGATTAAAAAATACTAAGGTAAAGTGTGTTGCCCAGAATGTTTGTTTACGAACTACTCATTAAGATCAATATAATGTTTGTTATCTAAAATTTTGAGTGAAATTTGAACAAAAATTGAAACTATTTTTTTAAAAATTTATAGGATTTTTCTAAATTTAGAGAGATTCCAGCTGTGATAATATTATCAAAAAATATATTGGATCGAATTGACAGGTAAAATTATTGATGGATTGTTTTTTCTATGAAGTAATCAACTGTTAGTTCTGATGGTAACTTCTACAAATCCACTTATGATTCTCACAATTTTTTATTTGGATCGGAATTTTATCATCATCTTTTACCTATTATTACCCATGTCTCATCATCTTTCTTTCTATGTTCTTTTGTTAATAATTTTTTTTTAAGTTAATTTTGACATCCATGACTTTGATTATCATGAAAGTTTTCGCTCTACTGATCAGAATAGTAGACTGGCAACTAGCACCAAATATTTCAGTTATTGGCTATATATTTAATGTTAATGGATATTTGAATTCATAATTGGATGGTAACTCTTTATATGAAGGCTTCTGCATTCGCTTGAGATAATTCTATATGGTAAGTAGACTTAATTATAATTTGAAATTTATTTTCAAGTTTTATAATTTTGTTGGAATTTGATAAATTGTTTTAAAACATTTCTCACGCTATTGTTTCACACTTTAGAATATTAGTGTGATGAAAAAGTAAGCTGCTTATGTTTAAGGATTGCCATCATTTAAAGGGTTTTTAGTAAATTTTCTATGTTAATTTTTTAATGGCAGTCAAGTTGGAGTTCCTTTCATCCCTTGTCTCTTCCAGTTTTGGGCTTCTCACAAGGTGACACAACGCAATATACGTGATCGTAGCAACATGCATCATGGATTAGACAATTCTTTGCCGATAAAAGCAAATAATTCATTAATGCACAGGTTGCACTCACTATTCTCTATGAAATCTAAATTTTGAAAATTTTGATACATTTTTTTTAGTTTTAGCATACAAAGATAAAGTGTCACATTCCTTCCAAACTATAGTTCTATCTAGGTTTAAATTTTACAATTTCTATGGATTTTTATTATTTGCAAATTCATATGTAGTATGTTGTTTCTCAGGTAAAATTGATGAAGATTTCAGAGCTAGAGGTCCCCACCTTAAGAGATTCCGTAAATTGGAGGGATATTAGAATGACTATAAAATTATTCGGAGAGTTGGTCCTAAGGCAGCTAATGGTTGGTCTAACAAATTTGTTCAACACCGAATAGATGACGGTGATCCAAATTCTTTGGTTGTCTTTGGAGAGGTAATATGATGCTAGTGGTTGAACAATTTACTAAAATTCAATGATGTAGGTTTAACTTGGTTATCACACTCTATTGAATGGTTGTAACATGATGTACTTATTTAGTTCATTTTTTAATATACAACTATTGATACATTTATGTTTTGTATGTAAATGTATCAGATATTACTGTCATGGAGAAGAGCCGCTTGTTGGTCCATGCATATATAATAATTCTATTTATCTTTTTAATGTGTTATATATATATATATATATATATATATATATATATATATATATATATATATATATATATATATATATATATATATATATATATATATATATATATATATATAATTGTTTGATTAACACTATACAATATATTTTAATTGCAGGATATTATTAGAATCCTTATTTATTATATATCAACATTTATACATTTATAAGTTCAAGTAAGTTTTCTTTTCGTTCTCTTAAATTTATATTATTATATTTCTATTTTATATATAATTTTTTTTATGTATAATAGATTTTAAGAATTCAAATTTAAATAATCCATTTTAGTTTGGAAATAAATAACATATATGCTATCCTTAGTTTTAGTTTAAATTTATAAATGTTAAAATTTTTAATAAAATTTAAATTAAATTTATTAAAATCTTATTTTACATTTTATTTATTTAATAATATATAATTTAAATTTTAAATACATCAAATTTAAATTAAAAATATTACTTAATTTAATTTTATTTTTAACATAATAATAATTATTTTTTATATAAATTTATTTTCTCATTATATTTAAATTTTGCATTAAATATATTTTTATAAAATTTAAATTTGCATTTAACAAATTTTACATTAGTTTTTTTTATTTATACTTATATATTTATTAAGAATATTTTTTTTTAAATATTCTTATTATTTTTATAAATAATTTTAAATTTTGAATTAAACTTATTTTTATATTTAATTCATAAACAAATTTTTATATTTTTATTAAACTTATAAAAATTGTATTTTTTCAAATTAATCTAATATAATGTAAATTTTATATTAAACTTATTTTAAGTAAATTTAAATTTTCTTTAAACCTATTTAAAATATATTTTAAATTAAATGTTATTTAGATTTACTAATATATTTCTTATTTTAAAAATAATATTTATTTGTTAAATAATCTTACGATGTTATTAAATAATTTATAAATTTGAATTAAATTTAAAATTATTATTAATTCATAAATAAATTTTATATTTTACATTAAATGTATTTAATTAAATTTAAATTTGTATTCAATTTATTAAAATTATATTTTTTCTATAAATATTATATATTTAAATTTAATTTTATTCTATAATCTAATATAATTTAAATTTAAAATTTTAATTAAACTTATTAAAAATAATCTAATATATTTCTTATATTAAGAATATTATTTATTTATTTTAAATATTTTAATAAACTTACTTTTCATTAAACTTAAATTTGTATCAAGCTTATTAAAAATATATTTTGTATTAAATTTTAATTAGATTTTTACTTATATATTTCTTATATTAAGAATATTATTTATTTTTTAAATATTCTTACTATCTTTATAAATAATTTTGAATTAAATTTGTATTTATCATTAAATCATAAACAAACTTATAAAAATTGTATAATTTCATTTTAATCTAATATAATTTAAATTTTTATTAAACCTATTTTTATTAAATTTAATTTTTTTATTAAACCTATTTTCATTAAATTTAAATTTGTATTAACTCTATTAAACACGTATTTTGCATTAAATTAAACTTATACTTATCAGCAATTTTAAATTAAACTTTAATATTTTTGTATATTTTTATTAAATTTAATTTTTGTATTAGTATCAAATAACAAACCAATATTTGAGAAAAGATATCAGAATTCGAACACGCTGTCGTTTTGTGCTTGATAATGCAAAAGATTCAAAATAACAAAAAGGAGATATTTAGGGAATCTTCAAGAACATTGTGTAAGTAGAGGTATGAAGTATAATGCAAAAGATTCAAGACTGTTGCTTATGAAAATGAAACTTCCGATACAAGCTTGGGGACATGCTATATGTAACAACATTAATTCGTATCAGACCTACACATTATAATGAGGTCTCCCCTTTCAAAATGGTTTATGGTCAAGAACAAAATATTTCCCATCTAAGAATTTTTGGATATGCGGTATATGTACCAGTTGCTCCACTACAACGCATAAATATGGGACATCAAAGGAGATTGGGGATATATATTGGATATGAATCACTGACTATAATTAAATATCTTGAGTCGTTAACGGGTGACTCATTCACAGCATGGTTTGCCGACTGTCATTTTAATGAAATGATATTTCCAACATTGAAAGGGGAAAATAAGTAGTTGGAAAAGGAAATAATCTGACGTGAGTTATCATTAGCTCACGACGATCCTCATACAAAGCAATTTGAACTTGAAGTTCAGAAAATCATTCACTTGCAAAATTTAGCAAATCAATTGCCAGATACTTTTATTGGTCCTAAAAAGGTTATAAAATCTTATATTTCAGCTATAAATGCAATAATTAGAATTCATGTCCCTGAAGGACAACCCACTACTACTAATGAGCCTAAAATGCAAGTGAAGCGTGATAGACCAGTCGTTTCCAAAGATAAAAATCCTCGAAAAAGAAAAGAAGTAATGACTCAAACTGAGGAAACAATTACTCTAGAAGAGTATCTAGTCATTGAAAAAATTATTCCAGAGGAATCATAGGTACCTGAAAATGAAGAGATCTCTATAAACTATGTTTTGACTAGAAAAATATGGAATCGAGATGAAATCGACGTCGATGAAAATTTCACATATGCTATAGCATGCGATATTGTTAAAGAAGATGAGGATCATGAACCAAAGTCTGTAGAAGAATGTAGACGGAGAAATGATTGGCCAAACTGGAAAGATACGATTGAAGCTAAATTAATATCACTCGCAAATCATAAAGTTTTTGGACCTATCGTCCGTACCACTAGAGGTATTAAACCGATCGGTTATAAATTGGTGTTTATAAGAAAAAGAAATGAGAAAAATGAAATTGTCAGATATAAGGCACGACTTTTTGCCCAGGGATTCTCGTAGAGACATAATATTGATTATGAGGAAACATATTCTCCTGTGGTGAATGCAACAACATTTAGATATCTAATAAGTTTATCAATACACTAAAAATTACAGATGAGATTAATGGATGTTGTTACGGCATATTTATATGGCTCCATTGATAACAACATATACATGTAACTCCTTGAAGGATTTAAAATGCTAGAAGCATTTAATTCAGATCGTCGAGACCTTTACTCGGTTAAATTATGCAGATCTCTATATAGATTGAAACAATCTAGACCTATGTGGTATAAACTTCTTAGTGAATATTTATTAAAGAATGGATTTCAAAATGAATCAATTAAATTTTTATTTATCAGATAAATGATAAATTCCGATAAATGATAAATTCAGATAAATAAATTTAAATTTTGAATAAACTTATATTCAAATAAAGTGTCGAAAGTGTGTATCCCAATCTGTTTTCCCATGTCCAAATGTTCATCTTTCTAAGTTAAGTAATGGTGACCCATGTCCAAATGCCCAAATGTTCATCTTTCTAAGTCAAGTAATGGTGACCTGCCCGAAAACTTCGTTATGTAATTGGTCAATGAGTTCATTTTGGGGTCTGATATTTGATCATTTGCGGTAGCTGCTACATATGATCCTATCGATATGATTTCTGCAAGTCACCGAATACCAGTAAGGATAGTTCTTTTCTCAAATTGATATGTTAATTTTAATAAATTATTTTACGAAATTCTTATTTAAAAAATTATATCAATACATTCTTTTGTTGGCCTAAATTTTGTTGTAAATTTATATATTATATAATATGTACAATTTTTCGTAAAAGTTTACTGCAAAATTGATTAGGTTTTATTTTGTTTGAAAATTCTAAATTAGATTTCTCAATTCTCTACGTAATCTTAAAACCAATATAACTGGGCAATGATCAAACATCATGGCATTATGGCATGATCCTCTCATATTTACATGATATTATTTGTAACTTATATCTTACCTATCAACATTTATAAGTTAAGTAAGTTTTCTTTTTACCTAACTTAAATTTATATACATAATATAGTTTTTTAGATGATTGAAATTTTAGATATTTTACAAATAATCCATGTTAAGTTTGGAAATAAATAAACCTATACTAAAATTTAGTTTTTACAATAAACTTATAAAATTATATTATTTATTTTTATTTTTTAAATTTAAATATTACATTAAACACTTTTTAAATATTACTATAGATATAATAATTTGAAATTAAACTTATATTTATCGTTAATACATAATTATATTTTACATTAAACATTAAATCATATTTACATTAAATTTAATTTTATATTTAAATTATATTTTCTATATTTTATCAAATATAATTTAAATTTAATTTTTTTATTAAATTAATTTTTCATTAAACTTATTAATTTAAAACTTAATTTTCATTACATTTTATATTTTTTTATTAAATAAAATATATTAAAAATTTTAAGCACATTTTATATTTTACATTAAACATGTTTTTTATTAATAAAATTTAATTGAAATTTAATTTTACATTATATTTATTAAAACTATATTTTTCTTTTTTTATCTTTCTAAACAAATATAATTTAAATTTAAAATTTTATATACATAAAATTTAAATCAAAATTATTGTTTTAATATTTATTATTTTTAACATAATAATTTTATTTTTATATAAATATTATTTTGAATAACAAATATAATTTAGTTTAAATTTAACATGGATAAAATATTATTTAGTTTTTTTTATTTATAATTTTTTTATATTAATAATAAGATTTACTTTTCAAATATTCATATTGGTAAATAATTTCAAATTTTGAATTAAATTTATATTTATTAATAATTTATAAATATATTTTTATATTTTGCATTTAACTTATTTACAAGATATTTAAATTTCATTTTTTTATTTAATCAAATATAATTTTAATTTTGTATTAAACTTATTTTACATTAAACTTATTAAAATCTTATTTTATATAAAATTTTGCATTTTTTAATTAAATATAATTTTAATTTTGAATAAATTAAATTAAATCAAAATTATTACTTTAATTATTATTATTTGTAAATAAAAATGATTTCTCAAATCGGTAAAATTGGACGTTTCGTAAATGGGTACTATCGGTCGCAAAGTGAATTCAATAATAGACGCCGATTAGCATTGCAGTCTTCCTTCTCCTTATTATTTTTTTTACATATATTAAGAATATTATTTATTTTTTAAATATTCTTGTAATGTTTATACATCATTTAAAATTTTGAACTAACCTTATATTCATTATTAATTTAGAAACATGTTTTTATATTTTGCATTAAACTAATTAATTTTATCAAATATAATTTAATTTTAAATTTACATTAAAAATAATGTATTTTTTTATTTTATCAAATATAATTTTAAATTTTAATTACAAAAAAATTTAATCAAAGTCAATATTTTAATTTATATTATTTTTATCATAATTATTATTTTTAACATAAATATTATTTAAAAATAACAAAGTAAATTTTTTTTTAATTTTAAATACTAAAATATTATTTAGTTTTTTTACTTGTACATACAATATTTACTTAAATTTTATACACTTATTTTCATTAAATGTAAATTATTAAAAATTTATTTTGCATATTTTTTGTTTATCAAATATTATTTACAATTTTAAATACATAAAATTCAAATCAAAACTATTACTTTAATTATTATTATTTTTAACATTATTATTATGTTTTATATAAGTGTTATTTCACAATAAATTTAAATTTTTAATGCATAAAATATTATTTAATTATATATATATATATATCTTATATTAAAAATATAATTTATTTTTTAAATATAAGATATAAATAATTTAAAATTTTGAATTAAATTCATATTTATCATAAATTCATAAACAATTTTTATTTTTATTTCTATTTTTGTGTAAAACATATATAAATTTTCATTAAATTTATTAAAAACGTTAAATTTTACATATATTCTATTTTATCAAAATATTCTATTTTTTTATAAATATAATATAATTTAAATTTAATTTTCTTTTTAAATTTTTTAAATTTTTTTTTCAATAATCTAATATAATTTAATTTAAAATTTGCATCAAACTCATTAAAAACCATTTTCATTAAATTTTATTTTATTTTTTACTTAAATATTTCTAATATTAAGAATATAACTTATTTTTTAAAATATTTTTATAAATTCTTAAATAATTTTAAATTTTAATTAAACATATATCATATTTTTAATTCATAAACATGCTTTTTATATTTTTATAAAATGAAAATTTGCGTTAAATTTATTAAACTTAAATTTTTTCTATTTAATCTAATATAATTTAAATTTTCATTAAATATAAATTTTGCACTAAAATGATTTTTTATTAAATTTAAACTGGTATTAATTTTTTTTAAATATATTTTGAATTAACTTTTATTTACTGTTTTACTTATACATATTTTTATTAAGAATATATTTTTTTAAATAAACTTATAATATTTATAAATAATTTTAAAATTTTAATTAAACTCATATTTATCATTAATTCATAAAAATACTTTTATATTTTGTATTATATTTTCATTAAATTTAAACTTATAAAAATTTAATTTTTTGTATTTAATCTATTATAATTTAAATTTTATATTGAACTTACTTTCATTATATTTAAATTTGGATCAAGCTTATTAAAAATATATTTTTTATTAAATTTTATTTAAATTTTTACTTATATATTTATTATATTTATTATATTAAGAATATTATTTATTTTTTAAATATTCTTATCGTGTTTATAAATAATTTTGAAATAAATTTGTATTTATCATTAAATCATAAACAAACTTTTATATTTTACATTAAACTTATAAAAATTGTATTATTTCTATTTAATTTAAAATAATTTAAATTTATAATAAACTTATTTTCATTAAATTTAAATTTGTATTAACTCCATTAAACACGTATTTTGCATTAAAATTATTTAGTTTTTTTTACTTATATATTTCTTATATTATGAATATTATTTATTTTTTAAAATATTCTTATTATGTTTATAAGCAATATTAAATTAAACTTATATTTATCACTTATTCATATACAAATTTTATATTCTGTATATTTTTATTAAATATAAATTTTGTATTAGTATTAAATAAATACCAATATTTGAGAAAAGAGATTAAAATTTGAGCACGATATCGTTTTGTGCTTGATAATGCAAAAGATTCAAAATAACTAAAAGGAGATCTTTAGGGAATCTCCAAGAACATTGTGTTAGTAGAGGTATGAGGAATTTTTGCATTACAATAATAGTGAAGGTACGAAAATGCACATAACACGTACCGGTGGAACGATTTAAATAAATTCAAGAAGCGATAATCTAGTTGGATAAAAAAAATACTAAGGTGAAGTGTGTTGCCCGGAATGTCTGGTTATGAACTACTCATTAAGATAAGGTAATGTTTGTTGTCTAAATATTTGAGTAAAATTTGAACAGAAAGATAAATAAAAACTATTTTTTAAATTTGTAGAGTTGTTCCAAATTTAGAGAGATTTTACTTGTTATAATATTATCGAAAAATGAATTGGATCGAATTGACAAGTAAAAATTATTGATTGACTGTTTTTCTATGAACTAATCAACCGTTACTTCTGATGGTAACTTCTAGAAAGCCACATATGATCCTCTAAATTCTTTATTTGGATCGGAGTTTGATTATCATCTTCTATCTACTATTACCCATGTCTCGTCTCATCTTTCATTCAATAATATTTTGTCAATAATATTTTGTCAATAATTTTTTTGAAGTTATTTATTATCATATATGACTTTGATTATCAGAAATTAGGACGTCTCGTCTCATCTTTCATTCAATAATATTTTGTCAATAATATTTTGTCAATAATTTTTTTGAAGTTATTTATTATCATATATGACTTTGATTATCAGAAATTAGAACGCTTTGGGTGGTTTTCTCTCTTCTGATCAGAATAGACGGGTAACCAGCACCAAACATTCCAGTTATTAACTATATATTGAATGTTAATGAATCTTTAAAACTATAATTGGATGGTAACTCTCCATATGAAGGCTTCTGAATTCGCTCGAGTTATTTCTATATTTTAAGTAGACTTAATTATAATTTGAAATTTATTTTCAAGTTTTCTGAATTTGTTGGTATTTGATAAATTGTTTTGAAACATTTCTCACGATATTGTTTCACACTTTTGAATATTAATGTGATAAAAAGTGAGTTGGTTATGTTTTAGGACTGCCCTCATTCAAAGGGTATTTAGAAAATTTTCTACACAGTTAAACTATAGTACCTTTTCATCCCTTGTCTCATCTAGTTTTGGGCTTCTCATAAGGTGACAAACAACTCAATATACGTGATCGTAGAAGCGTGCATAATGGATTATACACTTCTTTGCCGATAAAAAAAATAGTTCATTAATGCACATGTTGCGCTCCTTATTCTCTATGAAATCTAAATTTTGAAAATTTTGATACATTTTCTTTTAGTTTATACTTTTAGCATACAAAGATAAGGTGTCATGGTCCTTCCAAACTATAGTTCTATCTAGGTTTATATTTTATAATTTCTATGCATTTTTATTATTTGCAAATTCATATGTAGTTTGTTATTTTTTAGGTAAAATTGATGAAGATTTCAGAGCTAGAGGTCTCACCTTGAGTGATTTCGTAAATTAGAGGGATATTTGAATGACTATAAAATTATTCAGAGAGTTGGTCCTAAACTAGATAATGGTTGATCTGATAAATTTGTTCAACACATAAAAAATCACGGTAATCCAAATTCTTTGGCTGTCTTTGGAGAGGCAATATGGTCTTAGTGGTTGGATTTATGAATTTGAGCGGGTGGAACAATTTTCTGAAATTGAATGATTTAAGTTTAATTTGGTTCTTTGATGCTCTCTGTTTTATTGCATTGACATAATTTTTTTATACTCACACTCTATTGAATATTTGTAACTTGATGTATTTATTTAGTTCCTTTTTTTAATATACAACTATTAACACCTTTATGTTTTGTATGTTAAACATGATTAATCAAATGAGAGACGTAAATATATCGAATATTGTTGCCATGGAGAAGAGTCGTTGATTGGTCCATACATGTATAATAGTTCTATTTATCTTTTATTGTGTTTATTATATATAATTGTTTGAATAATATTATACAATATATTTTAATTACAAGATATTATTAGAATCCTCAGTAATTATATATCAACATTTATGAGTTCAAGTAAGTTTCTTTTTATCCTACTTAAATTTATATTATTATATTTTTATTTTAGATGCATAATATTTAATTTTTATGCATAATAGATTTTAATAATTATCAAAATTCAAATTTAAATAATTCATATTTAATTGAAAATAATTAACTTATATGCTATCCTTAGTTTTAGTTTCACTTTGTAAATGTTAAAAATATTGATAAAATTTGTATTATATTTATTAAAATCTTATTTTAATTTTTTTCTATTTAATCATATATATAATTTAAATTTTAAATACATCAAATTTAAATAAAAAAACTATTACTTTATTTAATTTGATTTTTAACATAATAATTACATTTTTTTCTATTTATTCAAATATAATTAAAAATTTTATTTTAATTAAAATTATTTTTATTAAATTTAAATTTGTATTAATTGTTTTAAAAACATGTTTTGAATTAAATTTTATATAGTATTTTACTTATATATATCTTTATTAAGAATAATTTAAACTCATATTTATTATTAATTCATAAACAAATTTTTATATTTTTATTAAATGTATTTTTATTAAATTTAAGTTTGCATTAAACTTAATAAAATCTCATTTTTTAATTAATTTAAAATAATTTAAATTTTATATTAAACTTATTTTCATTAAATTTTAATCTGGATCAAGTTTATTAAAAACATAACTAAATCAATTTAAGAAGAATTGTCAAATAATTGTAATGAAAGAAGTTGTAGTTACAAAATCAATTAATGAGTTCATTTATTTCAATAATAATTTTATTTTTGAATTTACAAATATGAATTCACTAAAAATCGTATAGAATTGAAAAATCAAAATAATTTATAAACTTATAAAATAATAAATTTAAAATCTTAAAAATTAATTAGTTTAAGAGTTTATTTAAATTAAAATCAATATTCTAATTCAGTATGGTAAAGTCATAGAATTTTAAAAGTTGAATTAAAATTTTAATTAAGTTAACGTTAACAACTCATTAAGAAATTCAAAAAAATAAATTGTATATGTTTAATACGGTTAAATACTAATTTATTATTTAGCTAATGAAAGAAATCTAATGATCAATTTTGTAAACTGAACTAACATAAGTATAAAAAGAAAAAAATAAAGATAAAATAAGGCACATGTAATTTGAGGAATCAAACAAGCCCGCCCATGATAGGAAGAAACGTGTAGAATATGCATGATGCTTAAAATTAAAGCTAGCCACTTGTTTGATCATTCATATAGGATTATTTTAAAAAAAAAAAGTGTAATTTGGGGACTTCTTTTATTTGATATAAAAATAATTTATTTAAATAATTATTAAGTAAAATAAGAAAATATATTGTTTTTTACTTATAATTTAAATAACTAATTTGATGCAACATTGTTTTGTAGGAGATCATGAAGTCACATTTAAACACTCTCTAATTAGTATATAAACTCATATTTAATAATATAATACAATAATAGAAAAAATACCTTGTTAAGGTCACGTGTTCGATTATTCACACCGTAATTTAATGTTAAGAATGTGATTACAAATTACTTAGGATTTAATTTGAATATGGTGTTAAATGGTTTAGTAAGGTTGTAGTTGAATCAAATTGAAAAGTTTTCATGATTTAAAGTTAATTTGAATGAATTGAAAGGAGTAGAATTTAAAATTTAAGAAATGAATAAATGAACTTGATTTTGGGAATTTAACATACCTTTTGATTTCTTTTAGAAAATGAACGGTATATTGAGGATTGAATTATGTTTATTAGTGATGATTTAAGTGAATTATAATTAAATTAAGTTAAATAGATTTAATTTTAAAATCTGTTCAATTTAATAACTCAATTTATCTTCAATTTAAGTAATAATTAAAAGTTCAAAATGAAATTGGAGGTGTGTCTATATAGTCGGGGGAATGTTGTGTGGGCTATTTAAATAACTAAACATAATCAAATATTATTTCACTTTTGTTCTCATATATTACATCACTCATTTTATTAACCAAAAAATGAAAATACTTTATATTTAATTTTAATTTTATTTTATAAATATATATTAAACTCTTTAATTTTTATCAAAAACAATTATCATCTTCTCAAAATCATAATCTATCATTACTTTTAAAATTATTTTAAAAAAAAATTGAATCTGAACAAGTTTCTAAGTTTGTAAGGCTTGTCTTAATATTATCAAAAAAATTTCTTGAATGTAGTATTTACTAATAAATATATTTTGTAAATTTGATATAGGTGTATTTCTAGATATTATTTGTAATGCTATATCAAATTTTACTGCATTTCTTATTTTATAAGAGATAATTTATGATGTTACCTTAAATAAATATTATTTATTTTTATTATTTTTCTTAATATATCACATTGTTAAAATCTAGTTTCTCAGCCGTTTGAGGTTTTCCCTCTCATTGAAACCCACCTTCCGTTTGTCTTTTGTTTTCTTTTCGGTTTCCCATGTTTTCTTGTTTCATGTATTATTCTGACCTTTGTTTACACCCCGATTTCTTCCAGACTAACATTGTTTTCCTTTTGTTCCCTTATGTTTTCCTTCTTCTTGCTGGTCTCCTCTGTTTTATTCTACTTTCCTATTTTTTCTTTGTGAATTATCCGTTTTCTTGGTTATATCATAATTTCCAAAAGAATCAACAAAAATTCATTTGAAAAAATTTGTTTATTTGGACAGTTAATGTGTATTTCATTTTTTCTCTTATCTCCATTGACATTCATCTTAACAGAACTATTGAAAGCTATAGTGGAAGAAGGCATACTTGGAGCCTTTTCAGAGTTGACATTGTTGCTCTTGCTCACGAATTCAAGGGTGTCATCATTTCCTTCTTTAGCTATAGTGTCTTTGTTTTTATGAATGGTAATGAGGTGTGTGCCCCTTTTTCTTTCCTGTTGGTTATCTGCATCCTAAACTTTCTTTGGATGAGTGGAGCAGGAATTAAATACCTCAAGTGTCTATTTGAGATAATTGGCGAGGCTTGAGCCAACAGTTTGTAAAGAAGATAAATTCCCTATTGTGGAAGCCTTCATGTTTCCTGATGTTGATTCTAAGTGGCAAAAGCAGACAAATTCCTAATTAGTGAAGCAACAAACAAGAAATTAGTATAAGGAATATTCTACAGAATAGTGAATTTATACACTACAGAAAATCAGAATGTTTTCTAATGTCGACCGAGATAGCCAGTCGACCGAGAGTGCAACCACAGTTGGCTATGAGTGAGAGACTTGACAAACAGCGACGCTTACATCGATTCTCGATCAGTACGATTAAAACCCTAGCGGCGCTTACGAATATTTCAATTGGGGATTCTACGACGCTGTCAAACGTGTCGTTCGTGGCGACCATATTGTTGATTGTGCGGTATAGCCTGTGCAACTCGTGCCACGACACTTACACCGATGCGTGATTAGTACGATTGAAACTCTAACGGCGCTTGGAAATGATCCAATCGGGGATTACGCGGCACTACGGATTGTTACGTTTGTAGAGATCGTGTCGTTCGTGCCTTTGATTGTGATTTATCGACCGTGCCAATCGTGTTTACGATTGAAACTCTAGCGACACTTGGGAATGATCCAACCGGGGATTCTGCGGCGTTTCCGAACGTGTCGTTTGTGGCGATTGTGTCGTTCGTGTCGACTGTGCCGTTGATTTTACTATATCGTGCGTGCCGCTACTTCCGCTTGTTCTGGTCGTGTTTCAATCGTCGAATGATGTTTCTTGTTTTTTCGTTGATGTGATTGGATTTTTAATTTTTTATAATTACTGAGCATAAAGATGTGCACGTTCTTGGAGAAGAATTTCAAAATTTTGTCGCCGGAAATCTTCAGATCTTGACTTCACTTCATGGTAATTATTCTTATGTTTAAAAGCTTGTTCTTACTAGTCTTGTTAAAACATTATCCGTTAGACTGCACGTCTAACTATGTCTAATAACCAATACGTCTAATGAACTAGATTCAAACTAAGTCAAACTTAGCATGTTTTGATGCACTTGCACAAAAATAATAAGACGGCTTAGTTTCCTTCTTCTTTAAGTTTTACACAAGTTCATCATCAAAATACCGTTAGTCAGAATAGTTTGACCTTTAGTCAAGATAATTTGACCCAACAACGATTCACATGTTTAACACGTTTAACATGATTTCATGTTTTTAGCATGTTTAACACATTTTTCACATGTGTTACACATTTTGGCACATGTAACACGTATTAACATTTTTAACACGATTTTAGCAAATTTAACACGTTTTGACAAGTTTAACACATTTTTGGCACGTTTAACATATTTTAACACATTAAACACATTATTGACACATTTAACACATTTTTCATGTTTAACACGTTTTTGGCACGTTTAACACGTTTTTGACATTTAAACACATTTTTGACATTTAAACACGTTTTTGACATTTAAACACGTTTTGGGATATTTAATACGTTTTTGGCACGTTTAACATAATTGACAAGTTTTAACATGTTTTTAGCACGTTTAACACATTTTTGGCCAATTAACACGTTTTGGCACGTTTAACATGTTTTGACACGTTTAAAACACATTTAACAAGTCTTAGCACTTTTGACACATTTTGGCACGTTTTACACATTTTTGATAATTTAACACGTTTTGGCCCGTTTAACATACTTGGGAAACATTTAAAATTTTCAGTCTGTTTAATTTATTTTTTGCCCTGTCTAATATTTGTTTGACATTATTATACGTTTTTTTGATCTGTTTAACACGTTAACCTAACATAATAATATATTTTTGTTTAGAAAATACTGATTTTTTCTTTTGGAATTACATTTCCGTGTTAAAAAAAGTGGAATTGAGAATTATAAAATACACTACTAGTTTGAATTATATTAGAATTCTAATTCAAATTAAAATTATGAATCTTAAACACTCTACCAAATGAATATTTGGGTCGAATTCTGGGTTGCTCTACCCATAAACTTAAAACGGTTAAAAATAAAAATAAAAATACTATAGGTATGTTTCGACCTCGCAACCTAACAAAAAAAAGTATAAATCTATAACCAACTTGACTAATAAAACTTTACCTTTTAAATTTAACATCAAATTTGATAAAAGACGTTATGAGGTTTGAATGTATGTTAGGCACAACTTTAGGTTCATGGAATAGATATTGACCTAAGAGGGAGGTCCTCATGATCAATTCTCAATAAAGAGAAAACATTGGTTTTCAGTGGGCTGATGTTGTGTTTGGGTGCTCAAGGGAATATAAGCCTGGTTAGAAAAAGAAAGAAAGAAATAACTTATGTTTTTTTATTTTTTTTTTTTGATAACTTTATGAGGATAGTTTTGTAATGTTTTCTTGACTAGTGGTGTTTGGTGGGGCCATTGCTCTTGCTTGTAGTCTTGATCGAGGGCTCTTGACCAAGGCAGTGATATTCGGAGTGGCTAGCAAACATTGGAAGGAGATTGTAAAGAATGAAGTGTCTCAACTCACAACATGATTCATTGCCCTTTCTTTTTTTTTCTTTTTTTTTCTTTTTTTATATATATATATATATATATATATATATATTTATATATATATAAGATTTTTCACAAAGTCCAGAGAAAGGAAAGAAGATTAATAGTAGAAATGGCCTAGCACTATGAACACGCGGTGTGCTGAGATCCTGATCATGACCAAGATCGTGACAATCACATTTCCTAACTGGATGATGATGATGATCTAGGTCTCGGTGACTTTGATAAAGAATGTTCCATAAATTTGCTGTTATTGCTACGTACTACTTATAGATTATAAGCATAATTAAAGAAGAAAGACTGAATGAACTTTACTCATGATCAATTCAACAGATCCACATTCAAATTGAACTTCAAAATGGGTAAATTACCTCTCACTCATCAAACTCAGAATTGAAATATTCATAACACTGTCTATTGATAGATGAATTACAATAGTTTATATATTTCCATATGTGCTTTTAAAATAGAAAGAGCATGCAGATATGAAGCTAAAATTAAAATACTGAGAAATTGATTGAATCATCTATCTCTGTGTCTCAAATTCTTCTTCGTCCAGCAAAGCAAATGAATACTCAGAAACAACAGATCGAGACAGATTATATATCCAGAATATATTAATGGAGACACCGCCAACCCAGACCGCCGGTTTTTTTACAATTACCCTCCTCCGACCGGCCGGATATTTACGGTGCAGCCCCTTTACTACCGGAATACATCGTGCCCTGGGGTGGTGGTGGCCCCATCTCTTCAAGAAGAACCAATCCTCTTGTGACAACTTATTATTAGCTTTTTTATTTGATATATATATTTATATTTATATATATAACCCAGATTTAGATTTACTTCTCTGTCTATAGACCGACCGTGTACATTTACCCTCTTCCGTCCGACCGACGGACGGACGGACGACGACGGGTTATTTATCCTATACTCTATTCCCTTAATTAATTAGGTGCAGGCCCATCGTCTTCAAGAAAAACAGAACAGAACAATTCCTTCAAGAATGAATGAATGGATGGATGGATGGCTGTCTGTCTGTCATTCATTAGCTTTTTTATTTATTCTTCGCCAGTTCATATAATTTGATTTTTTGTCTTATACATACATGTAATTCGCATCATATTTACAATCAATCTCTTTTAACCTTCTTTTCTCTTAATCAAACATGCATCAATTCTTTTCTTTTACCAGTCAAATGTTCTCAAACCAAAATAATTTCGTATCAATACTGATGATAATGCTCTTAATTAATCCTCATCATCTATAAATAGGTATCTCCCCGCTCTCTCTTACTCACTACTCACAGCTCTCTCCTTAGTCCTCACACGTACACACACCTTCTCTCATCCTCACTCCTCCCAGCTCTCACCCTCACCCTCACCCTCACCCTCGGATTCAGTAGCACACTTCTACTACCTAGTAAGTTATATTAATTAATGATTGAAAGGGAAGAAATATATATATATATATATATATATATATATATATATATATATATATATATTATGAATTCCAGAGTAATTAATTTGAATTCTAACTACACCTTAATTACTCTCTAATATATATACTTTTATTTAGATTTTATTATATAATTAATAATGTGTAATTATATATATATATATACTTAATAAATTTTTTATTCAAAATTTGGACTCTAATTCTTTTTCCTATGCTTCTTTCAAATCCATTTATATACTAAAGATGATATTTTTAACAGGTAAACATGAGAAGGTTTAATCAACTAGCCGGTAATCAATTCGTTGCTAAGCAACACGAACAAAATCCAATTGATTCCGACTATAATTTGTGGCTGAGTAAACACCCTTCAGCTCAAATGGAGGAGGGGATGAAAGATATACCCGGTTCATTAATAGAAGACAATAGATATTGTCTCTCTATCCACTACCGACACGTGAATGAAAAGGTAAAATTCTTATGTTTTTGAAAACATATTTGTATAATATACTCAAAACTAAAATTTGGTTGAAAATATTACAGGATCTTAGCACTCTACAGAACAGAGTGCAATCTATATTAAAAAATTGGCCAATGTTTCACACAACTGGGGGAATAAAAGTGACTGAGATAAGGCCCTCCATAAAGTGGGATAAGGGCGATGCCCTTAAATACTTGTTGGAGACGTTTAAGGACATCTCCAACTCCAGCAAAGATTTAATCCCTATATATATTGGAGATGACCGAACAGATGAAGATGCATTCACGGTAATTATTAATATTTTTTTGTTTACATAAATAAAGATAATTTGTTAATATATGAGTTTTTTTATGCAGGTTTTAAGAAGTATGAATTGCAGATTTCCCATAGTAGTCAATTCAAAGGCTAAGGAGACAGCCGCATTGTACTCGCTTAGAGATCCTCAAGAAGTCTTTCATTTTCTTTCTAGACTAGCTACATGTAATAATGGTGATTTACCAAGTTCTTCGGCCACCACTAGTTAATGTACAATTAGTGTAGGGTTTAGGGTTTGATATTGTTAAAAATATAATAGTTCAATTTAAATGTTTGGATATTTTTTTAGCTACTAAAAATAATAAACGAGGGTGGGTTATATATGACCTCTAAGGTTATATATGACCTCTAACAAATGAATCGGAAAAAATTAATGAAAAGGGTAAAAC
Organism: Impatiens glandulifera; assembly: GCF_907164915.1. Taxonomy (NCBI): domain Eukaryota; kingdom Viridiplantae; phylum Streptophyta; class Magnoliopsida; order Ericales; family Balsaminaceae; genus Impatiens; species Impatiens glandulifera. Next base: position 102,446 of record NW_025919022.1, read on the forward strand.
ACCAATATTAGAAATTAAAATTCAAACAAAGAAATTAGGTGTATATACATATATTTCTTATTTTGTTGAAAAATATTTATTTATTCATTTTTAGTAGCTAAAAACAATATCTAAACATTTGTTAAATTTGTTATAAGGGTTAAAATGGATAAACATTTGTTATATATGTACCTCTAACAAATAAATTTTAAAAAATACAGATGAAAAACTAGTTAGAAATTCAAACAAGGCCATGAGGTAAATATATATATATATTATTTTTGTTGAAAAATATATATTTATTTATTTTTTAATTTTTTAGAAATTTCTTTTATTTTTAAAATTTGTTATAAGGGCTAAAATGGATAAAAAATAGTTTCTACCTAATAGTATAAACCAACCCAGGCCCATGACGCTGGCCTTTTCCCTCCGCATATTGACCTTTCGCCTAAGTTTAATTGGACAGCGGGTTGGCCAGATTCTCCTTGTGACTAGCTTACCTTTTGAATTTAATATAAAAAGAGAATGCTAACTAGATTGAATGATTATATTTTGAAAACATTATATAATAAATTTTTTTATTTTTGGCCAAATCAAAAAATATATGTTGGAAATATGTAAATTTTGTACAACATTCATGATAATGAAAGTGAATTAGAGATTAATTGATTAATTTCAAGACCATCAATAGATATCAAAATGATAAAACCTAAAAAATGAGGGTTTCTTCGGTTGAACATCCAATTTAATCATCGAAAATCATATCACCCTCTTTTAACCATTTTAATTAATTATATAATTCAATTAATTAAACAAGTACAAAAATGCATTTTATTTTAAGTAATTATTTTTATTTTATTATTATATATTAAATCATTTTAACAAAATAAATAAATAAAATCACATCCTCAAAATTATTTCTTTTTTAACTAATCAAGTTATAACCCCAACTCAAATCCAAAACAAGCCCAATCAAAATAGATCATAGAAAACTAATGTAACTAGCATGTAAAATGATTAGCATTAATGAGGAATATAACTTTTCAACGTTAGATAAGTTATCTTTAATACATTAAGAAAAGAGGTTCACAGGGTTTAGAAAAACTCGATCATAGGAACTTATTGATGTCAATATATTTAGTGATGCTAGATGCAATTTGTATGAACACTATTACTCTTTAATGAATAAAACTTTCACTAATTAAAGTTCTCATAATAAAAGCCTAATATTACAAGATTAACCAAACATTGTTTGTCCCCATATAAATCAATAACTAAAATTCGATTGCAGCATCTGAATCTATCATAATAATTAATGAAATTCATGTTAATGAGATTGTTGCATTCTTTCAAAGAGTAATAATTTGGAGAGTGTTTGGTAACTATGGAATTATAATGGGGTCTAATTTCAATTCCTAAGTTTGGTATAGTGTTTAAGATTAATAATTTTAATTCAAATTAGAATTCCAATCTAATTCAAACTATTGTATTTTATAATTCTCAATTCCATTTTTTTTAGTTCGGAAATATAATTCTATAGAAAAAAATCTATGTTTTTTAAACAAAAATATATTATTATTTTAGGTTAACGTGTTAAACCGATAAAAAAATTTAACTTTAAAAGTTAAAATGTCGATATGATATACTAAGTTTTAAATTTATTAAGTTAACATTTCGATCTAATATTTTATTTTTAATTTAGCAATTTGAATGTCAAACAATATTTTATTTTTGTAATTTAGGAAACTAACATATTGAACTAATATTTTTTTTGATTAAGTAAATTAACATGTTAAACCGATATTTTGTTTCTTTATGAGAGTCGACCTTTAAACAAAAATCCTTGATATTTGAGCTATCATAATAGTTTGTGTCAAACAAATATCTTAATAAAATAAATAATATATATTCAAAAAAGTTATTGATATTTTTTTCAAACATATAAATTGAAATTGAATGATAATTCTATAGTTTTTTGAAGCATAAGAATTGAATTATAATTCAATGTCAATTTTTGTAGAATTGGAAATGGAATTTCAATGTCAATTATAATTAGAAATGAAATTTTAATGTTAATTCCAATTTCAATCATCCATACTCACCATAATTGTAATCATAGAATCAACGGCAATGGTTTGCAATATTAGACTTGCAACTCAACTTGTAAGAATATTGTGTAACACATTATAAGTAAGGTTTTTACTCTTGTTGAGAGAGTTTCCACATTAATGTTCGTGTTTATTTATATTATGTTATTTAATTTGTTGATTAAATATTGGTAGAATGTTTCGAACAATATTATAAGAATAACCAAATATGAACAAATTAAAAAGTAATAATTAAAACGATAACAGATAATCATGATAAAATTGTTACATCTTTAAACAATAATAAAAATAATTATAATCTTGAAATCATTAAAAATCATTTGCAATGTTTTCTCTGCAGTTGGATGGATCAAAACTAATAGACAGATTATACAAGAATAATAGTACATAACCTAAACTCCACTCATCAATCAAACCTTGAACTTGTTCATATTCATTTATCTTTGTGGATCATAAAAGATGTTACTTTTATTTATACAAAGAATAAGAAATGAAGAGGTTCACCTCTTTGTTTGAATTAGTGCTTTTTATTTATGTCATGAGATTCGTATTGTGACTTATCACAATGAAAAAATATTAACTATTTTCTACTTTTAGATCTAAACCAATAAACAGTCCAATCTTAGTTTTATTTTAATTTGGAAACTAACTTTAGTTCGGATCACTTGAAAAAATAAACTAAAAGAATAAGTTTTTTTAGAGTTTTTATTTATTTATTTTATTATAAAAATTAATTTAAAATTTAATATATCGATAGACATTTTAACTTTTTAAGTTAAATTTTTTTATCGGTTTAACACTTTAACCTAAAATAATAATATATATTTGTTTAGAAAACATAGAATTTTTCCTTTGGAATTACATTTTCAAGTTAAAAAAAATATATTTGAGAATTATAAAATACAATAGTTAGAATTAGATTGAAATTCTAATTCGAATTAAAAGTATTAATCTACACTCTACTAAACTTAGGAATTTAAATTAGTCCCCATTCCAATTTCATAGTTACCAAACAATCTCCAAATTATTACTTATGAAACCATCTCATTAACATGAATTTCATTAATTATTATGATAGATGCAGATGCTGCAATCGATTTTAGTTATTGATTTATATACGAGGGACAATGTTTGGTTAATCTTGTAATAATACACTTTTATTATAAGACTTTTAATTAGTGAAAGTTTTATTCATTGAAGAGTAATAGTATCTATACAAATTGCATCTATATATTGACATCAATATTCCACATTAATGCTAATCAATTCAAATGCTAGTTACATTAGCATTTTATGATATATTTTGATTAGGCTTGTTTTGAATTTGAGTTCGGATTATAATTTAATTATTTAAAAAGAAATAATTTTGAGGATTTGGTTTTATTTATTTTTTTGGTTAAAATTATATAAAATATTTTAATATAAAATAATAAAATAAAAATAATTACTTAAAATAAAATTTATATTTTTATTTTGTTTAATTAATTAAAATGGTTAAAAGATAGTGACATGATTTTCGATTAAGTTGGATGTCCAACCGAAGAAACCCTCATTTTTTAGATTATATCATTTTAATATCTATTGATCATCTATCTTAATTAAAATTAATTAATTAATCTCTAATTCATAATGAAAGTCGTACAAAATTTACATATTTAAACACATATTTTTTTTGATTTGGAAAAAAAAAAGTTTATTATATAATGTTTTCAAAGTATACATCATTCAATCTAGTTAGCATTCACTTTTTTATATATATATATATATTAAATCCAACGGGTAAGCTAGTCCCAAACCCGCTATCCAATTAAACTCAAGCAAAAGGTCCAGATAAAGAGGGGAAAAGGGTAGACCCATGCCACCTGAGTTGGTTTATGCCATTAGTCAGAAACTATTTTTTTTTTTCCATTTTAGCCCTTATAACAAATTTAAAAAATAAATAAAAATTAAAAAAAAAAATGAATAAATAAATATTTTTCAACTAAATAAAAAAATATGTATATACAACTAATTTCTTTGTTTGAATTTTAATTTCTAATATTGGTTTTTTACTCTTTTCATTCATTTTTTCGATTTATTTGTTAGAGGTATATATATATATAACCCACCATTGTTTATTCATTTTTAGTAGTTAAAAACAATATCAAAACATTTAGATTAAACTATTATATTTTCAACAATATCAAACTCTAAACCAACTGATGATGGCCAAAGAACTTGGTAAATTACCATTATTACATCTTTCTAGTCTAGAAAGAAAATGAATAACTTCTTAAGGATCTCTAAGAGAGTACAATGCGGTTGTCTCCTTAGCTTTGAAGTGACTACTATGAGAAATCCGCAGTTCATACTTCTTAAATCTGCGTAAAAAAAATCATACATTAACAAATTATCTTTATTTATTTAAACAAAAAAAAATAATAATTACCGTGAATGCATCTTCATCGGTTCGATCATCTCCAATGTATATTGGGATTAAATCTTTTTTCGAGTTGGAGATGTCCTTAAACGTCTCCTAAGGACATCGCCTTATCCCACTTTATGGAGGGCCTTATCTCACTCACTTTTATCCCCAGTAATGTAAAACATTTTCCACTTTATAAGAAAGTTACCTAACATCGTAATATAAAATATGAATGTAATATGTATAAAAACCTTCTCCATTTATATTTTTTCTAAAGTTGTATCTTTAAACTTAACTAGGAAAATTTCCGTACCATACATACAGATAAAAATAAAAACAAAAACAAAATATTAAAAAAAACTATAATAATATGTATTCAATGTTTAAATTTTTTAATAAATCACGAATAATATATTTAAATAAAAAATAAAACGTTCTCATTTCACATTTTATTTAATTCGATAAAACAACTTATTTTCTCACAAATTTCATCACATACTTTTTCAGAGTGAATATCTCATCTCGTGACCTTACACTTTGTCAATCAAATATTTGATTCATATTTTTTAATATTTAGCATCGTGACCACACTTTGGTCAATCAAATATTTAATTCATATTTGTTTAATCACTTTCAATTGATATCGGCATATTATCTCTCGGCAAACAACATACCAATCACACTTGGTTAAATGGTTGTACTTGTTTTGTTAAGTTGCAAGTTCGAAACATACGTATAACATTTTTTATTTTATTTTTAACAATTTTAAGTTATGGGCGGGTCAACCCACGATCTGACTCAAGTATCCATTTACTCTCATATATATATATATATATATATATATATATATATATATATATATATATATATCCAAATTAACCACAGCTCTCGACCCGGCAATCCGGAAACTTTAAAAATTAAGCATCATTATATATATATATATATATATAATTACTTAAAAAGTTGAACTTATATTGTTAAAATATCTTACGTTCATCAAATTTTGTGTTAAATTTAAAATATAGAGTGTTGTTAGCCTAGTTGGTTAAGGGTTGTACTTATTTTGTTAGGTTGCAAGTTCGAAACATACATATAGTATTTTTAATATTATTTTTAACAGTTTTAAGTTTATGAGCGGATCAATCCACAATCCGACCTATCCATTTACTCTCACATATATATCCAAATTAACCATAGTTCTCGACCCGGCAATACGAACACTTTAAAAATTAAAAATCAACAAAAACAAAAAATATATATATATAAATAACACAACAAAGCAAAAAAAAATATATATTTTCTCTATTGTCATACAATACAATAAATAGTGACAATTTGTTTTCATTAGAAAGAAATCATATCAAATAAATAGTCAAATTGTTTTCATTTTTGGAAAGAAATCAAATCTAATTTATTTTTACTCCAATTTAATTAAAGTGAAAACCAACCAATTAGATAATTAAAATTCAATTTGTTTTTTTTGTTGGAAAGAAATCAAATTAAATAAATTGTTTTGATTATTGGAAAGAAATCCAATCAAATTTAGTTTATATATGATTTTAATTAATCGAATTGAATTAAAGTTATACTAACCAATTAAAACTCCAATTAACATAATTAGAATGAAAACTAACCAATTAAATTATATTATTTTTTTTCAAATAATAAATCTATCAGTAATGTGTTAAAAAGAATTTGTATCAAACTATTAACCAATAACCTCATGCGCACAATAAATTATATTAGAATACAGATTATGGGAACCAAATCAAAGTAAGTAAATAATTTGAATTAATCTGTTATAATCAAATATCAAATTAATTATTAAAATTAAAAATAAAATTAACATAGACAAATTAAATAAAATAAATTTTTGAAATAAAATAAATAAATAATTAAAAGTCATCAAAATTTAATTTTTTTTCATATGGTCCGAGCCTAATAAAAGATGAAGCCCGGCACAATTTAGGTTTCGATTTCAAATTAAAATAGAACATAAGATTAGACAATTTATTGAATTATAGGCCATGATCAAAATTCTCGGTAAAATGATAGTCTAATTAAAAAATTGTTCTTTTTATTTTATAAATCCAAAGATAACAAGGTCAAAATGAATATATAATAAAAATAATTTAATTATCAAAACAACATAGATATTCCCTTTATTCAATAGAATGAATTTGATTGATATAAAAGTGTGGGAATAGATTTGACGGGTTGTTTGACATAGAGATGTATGATTTTGATATTCAGATTAAATATAACATTTTTTCATTAAAAAAAAACTGTTTCGAAATAGTCCGTCCATCTGAACGAGTGTGGGTTACGAGACATTTGAGGCTAAATGGCAGTCCAAATATTTTTAAATCCATTAAAAGTTGTATTAAAAACTATTTGTCTAGGTCCAACAGATTATTTTCTTAAAACTAGACCCAGCATATAACAAATTATATCAGATTATATATATACGATTTAACGGACAAATTAAATAAAATTAATTTTTAAAATTTAATAAATAAAATTTCTCAAAACTTAATTTATTTATTTTAAGTTGTCAAAAAGCTCAATAAAAGATGAAGCCCCTGCCTAATGCAAGTTTCATTTCCAAATTAAAATACAACTGCATATTGGCCAACCGTTTATTGGATTAGAGTCTAAATATTGGAGGCTTTCGGTTTCGTTTTTTTTAATGATTGTTTAAATCTACTGCATATGTATATATTTTGACATTTTAATAACAAAAATAATATGTATATAAACCATTGATTTATATACAATTAAGTTCTAAATTTAAATATTGTTAGTTTTTAACGAGTTTATGATGGATATAAAGGTAATTAAAATAAAATAAAAGTATTTTTTTTGTCTTAAATTTATATGCCTTATTTAAATTAATCAAGAATTTGTTTATTCTTTAAATTTTTTTATTTATTTGTAATGTTTAATATTTATCCCAATTTATAATTCTAAAATCAATCTAAACTCTCAAACTTTAAAATATAATAAATTAACTACTCAAACTTATAAAATCAAACAAAATATACCAAATTAATATTAAAAATAGTATGAACTAAAGTTATTAAACTACTCTAAGTTATTATTTCTATTATCATCCCTAATAAGCTTTTTTTAATCGAAATTATTTTAAATCAATGAATTTTAATTCAATTACGTTTTATTTATCTTCTGATTTAAACTTAAAGTAAATTATGGGTATTTTTATAACGAGTACAAATAGTAAATAAAAATGAAATATTTATAGTTGTAATTCTATGATTTCATATAATTTACTATCATTATTATTACTCCCTTCACACAATCTCACACATTCAACATCCAGACTAAACATTGGATTACTTTTCAATTGGCTTATTTTTTGATATAATCCTTCTCATTGGACTAAGTAAAGATTCATGAGAGATATCTTTGATTACTTTACATATACAATATCCACCGAGACAATATGCAAATGGATCATCACAATAACCCCAACAATGACTATCATCTGTACATTTGTTGGGAATTCGGTGTGGTAAGATTATAGTGGAGGCTTTTAGCGTGATAATACCTAACACATATTAAAATAAAAATAAATATTTAGAATACTAGAGTCATAATAAAAAAATAAATAAATAACTAATAATATAATATATAAATCATTTATAAAGATTAAATAGCAATTATTTATATGGGATGAGAAAGTTACCTGACATCATAATATAAAACAACATAATTGTAATATGTATACAAACCTTCTCCATATTCTTTTTTTTAAAGATGTATCTTTAAACTCAATAACACACACAAAAAAAAAAAAAAACAAAGAAGATATATTTTATTTATTATCATACAATACAATATATAGTGTAATTTTGTTTTTATTATTGGAAAGAAATCATATAAAATAATTAGTCAAATTGTTTTCATTTTTAAAAAGAAATCCAATCAAATCTAATTTAATTAAAGTGAAAACCAACCAATTAAATAATTAAAAGTCAATTTGTTTTTATTATTGGAAAGAAATCAAATCAAATATTTAGTCAATTTGTTTTGAATATTCAAAAGAAATCCAATCAAAACTAGTTTATTTATAATTTTATTTACTCCAATTTAATTAAAGTGATATTTTAATTAAAACTTCAATTAATATAATTAAAATGAAAACTAACCAATTAAATTATATTTTTTTTTTCAAATAATTAATAAATCTGTCACTAATGTGTCAAAATTTTTTGTATCAAACTAATAATTGGTTCACTATTGTGGCCAATAACTTCATGCATACAGTGTACAACAAATTATATCAGAATACAAATTATGGACATGAAATCAAAATGAATAATTAATTTAAATTAATCTCTTATAATCGGTAGAATTAATTATTAAAATTAAAAATAAAAGCAACATAGACAAATTAAATAAAATTAATTTTTGAAATAAAATAAATAAATAAAAATCATCAAACTTAATTTTTTTCATATGGTCCAATAAAATATGAAGCCCGGTCCAATTTATGTTTTGTAATTAAAATAGAACTTAAGATTGGACAGTTTATTGGATTATATCAAAAAGACTAAACTAGGCCATGATCAAAATTATAGGTAGGATGATTGTCTAGCTAAAAAACTTGATCATAAACTAGGTTATGGTCAAATCTTTTGGTCGAAAACTAGGCCATAACAAAAAAGTACTTGGTCGTTGTCTTGTTTTTCTGGCCTTGGGTGTTCCTTAATCATTTTCTCGATAGGAAATCATGCCAAAGGTTCCAACCCTCGGTCATAAACTATGTCACGACCAATCGGACAACTTAAGCCAAAAACACACTACACCAAAAACATACAATGCCCCAAAACAATCCAAAATCGAAATGTTTTTAGACTTTAATGTTAGTTTATATTACGTAAACAACAATCCATCATCAAAATTATATTCATAACATCAATCATTAATTAAAATAAAATAAAATCAAGTATTTTACTTAAATAATTTTTTTAATTAGATATAAATGATGTTTTTAGGGTCCGTAAACTCCTTATTTATTTAATATACAACCATACATATTTTCTTAGGCCCTTGTCATCGAACAAGAGCTCAAAACATGATCTTGTTAAATTAAAACCGGATAGTTAATTTGATTTTTTTTAATTTAGGTTGAATTACTAATTTTAGCCAAACTTTAAATTGAATAAAATCTAATCAATTTAACCATTCATCAATCACACCATCATAATACCAGTTATCATACATATTAACTCGTTGGATGAAGTGTTGATAGAAATGTTGTCATTGATCAACTCACTTGACACGGTGCTCAATAAAATATAGGAGGAATTCCCAAATTTATGTAGTCACTTGTCTTCTTGAGTTGAGTAAGTAAAGTTTCTCTGACTTTTAACGCTTCTTCGGTTCTCTTTTCCGTGTTCTTTCATGTTTACACTTGTCTTTATAAGGTGCAACTTTCATGAACGTCACTCATACTATTTATCTTCAAGCAATGTTTATGTTAGTCCTGACTTTCTCTTTCTTTTTATCTGTGCATATTCCTTGATATGGTTTTTCAACAACCTTCTTAGTTTCTTCATTTCTGTTCACCAATTATCAGCAAATGTGGGCTTAGTCTAGATCGGTTTGTCATTCGTTATTTTCTAAGATTTTTATAACACTTATTGTTGATCCTCTATTTTTATACCCTTATTTTATAATTTTAAAATAATTTCCAGCTAACAAATTATTTTAGAATATATATATATATATATATTCTAAAATAAACAATTGATTTAAATAGTCTTATTACTCGAATATCAAATTAATTATTAAAAACAAAAACATACCAGATCACAAATTAAATAAAAATTAATTTCTCAAATAAAATAAATAAATAAAGCCCTCACCCAATACAAGTTTGGTTTTCAAATCAAAGTAAGATTGGAGTTTTTATTGGTTTAGATTCAAAAGTGGAAAATAGTTAATATTCTTTCATTCTCACATGATGGGTGCAAGAGAAGACAAATAAAAAGCAATAATTCAAACAAAGGTGAACCTCTTCATGTCTTCTTCTAAGGATAAATGAAAAGAAACATCTTTCTTGGCCCATAAAGATAAATAAACATGAAAAAGTTCACGATTTGAATGATGAGTGAAGTTTAGTTTATGTTAGGTTTCTTGACTATTATTCTTGTACAATCGGACGATTAATTTTGATCCATCCAACTGCAATGTTCTAACCAAACTTAAAGGGAACATTACAAATGATTTCCATTGATTCCATGATTACAATTATTCTTATTATTTTATAAAGATGCAACAATTTCATTAATTATCCGTCATCGTTTTACTTATTGCGTTCATGTTTGGTTAATCTTATGTTTGTGAAAACTCTTGTTAAACTCTTTCAACAAGAGTAAAAATTACAATTGTTTAAATCATACATTATATCACTTATAATATGTTACACTTCTTTCTAGCTGAGTTGTAAGCCTAATAGGTCGGACACCTCTAACACATTGCAAACCATTTTCATTGATTCTTTTATTACAATTATTAGGATTTGGATGGATGAGTGAAATTATAAATAGAATTAGTATTGACATTGAAATTTCAATTCCAATTCTAATTCAATTCTTATACTTGAAAAAACTATAGAATTGTCATTCGATTTCTATGTTTAAAAAAAATATAAATAATCTTTTTGAATATATATTATTTATAATATTAAGATATTTGTTTGACACAACCTATTAGGATAACTCAAGTATCATGTGTTAGGATCGAGGACGCCCTTGAAGGACCGATGTGTTTCCGGTTTTAGGAAGGGTGGCCTCTTACAACACACAACACACTTTCGTGATAGTCCGGTTAGAGACTATAACCGTTCTCAGCACTACACAAACTGTCACAGACTCTTGAACCGGGTTCAAGGGCGGAAATGTCTGTTTCAGTCTGAAGCAACGTATGCGACTTAGATGATGTTTAGAAGGAGTCGGTTTTAAAGATATGAGTGGACCGGTTTACAGAGTAAGATTGATTTGGTTTGAGGTTAGGTTAAGTGAGTAAGTAGTAAATGAATGAAATAACACGAGACAAGATTTTTTATGGATGTTCGGAGCAAATCCTCCTACGTCACCCATTCTTCTCAGGTTATGAGAAGGATCTCCACTAACTTTCAAAGTTACAACAATTATTATGCCGGTCGAGCCCAACTCGCTACTCGCCGGTTACATCAACTCTCTTTTGATGTAATATAATAACACAACACAAATACACACAAAAAGCTTCCGGTTTATAACACACCAGTTTTGGATCATAAGATTTTATCTCTCTAAGATTTTTGTAACTTATCGCTTGCTTTCAGAAGGATGTGATTCGCATTAAATGAGGACGCTTCATCTTCCTTTTATAGTAGATGAGATCCCAACGGTCATTTTCTTCTCTCCCTGTGGGATTGGTTGATCATTATCACGCCGGTGCAGGGAGGTTACTTGCACGTTTCACCTTCCTCAACACTTGACAATCATGCAGACACCTCTGAGTGTAGGATGACGTAACCGGTTTTCAGATTCGAACACGTGTCAGGCATGCACCTCCGGTTGTCAACATCGGATCAGTAAATCATCATTGCTTTCCTCGCATGCTTCCGATCGGATCTTATATTCTTTTATTTCTTTGAGACACGTCTATTTCGTCATGTTGCGTCACTCTTGCAGATTGAGTTTCCGGTTTTGTCTTTTTCATAAGATGATCCGGTTGGGATGTAAATCTTGTCTTTGCTGGCCGGTCACTTGAGATAGTAAAAAAACCAGTTCCTCTGATCTTGACTTGATCACTTGGGGCTGATTTTCTTTGAGGTATTTCAACAGCCGGTTGATGCTGTTCTAGCCGGTCCATACGATTGGATCTGTTCCTGCACATAGAAGTTAACAACTGTTTAGTTTTTCTAGCCGGTTCCAAAAATTAACTTTACTTAATTTTTCTTATCAATTTCTCCCTTTTTGATTATTTAGAATAAATATTCAAAACTTTGTAATGTATGGCCGGTTTGAAAATTAACTTTCTTAATTTTTCTTATCAATTTCTCCCTTTTTGATTATTTAGAATAAATATTCAAAACTTGTAATGTATGGCCGGTTTGAAAAACTTGTTTAGCAATTTCTCCTTTTTTGATTATTTTCTGTTTGAAGATATTTTTTCAAAAACATGTGTTTGAGTTTTTCAAAAGGTATGTAAAGACTGATAAATTCAAAAGCATGATAAAACGACTAAGTTCTGAAACTAAATCAAACATAATTTGTTCTTAAGGAAAGAAAAGACGACTAAGGCTTGGATGGTCCCCCCTTTTCAAGTTCTTTTTCCAGTCGCTTTCTTTCCTCTTCTTCCCTTGCCTTCCACTCCCTATCGCGTCTTTCAGCGTCAATTTGCAATCCGGCCCACACACTTGAGATGTCGGGAGTTCTTTTTTCGAATCCGAAACCGGTACAAACTGGTTTTGGTTGACAAGGCGGTTGAGTAGCAGTTGGTCTGGAGCTTGGAGTTGCGGTTGAACTTTCAATTGTCCTCCTTTTGCACCGGTTGAGTTCTTCGAGGTCCTCTTCTTCTTCTTCTTCATCAAGAGGTTGCACGTTCAGTCCGACTGGTACTGTCACTCTTTGGCTGTTTTGTTCTGCCCGCTTCAACACTTCTACAACCGTTTTCCTCTTCCCCTTGTTTCTTGTTTTCATAGTGTGTGATGGTTGAGCCGGTATGGATTCCTGGATAGCTGCCTGTTCTTCCTCGTTACACTTCTGGGCAAACTCATGATCTTTCTCCTCAAGTTCCTTCTGCAACCGTTCCCTTTTCCTTTCTTCGTCTTGTAGCCTCTTAGCTGTTTCGGCGTCAGAATTGATTTGCTCTTGAGTCTTGCTTACTTGGAGTTTGGACAACTCCCTAATTTGAACAGCCATGGCCTGCAGCATATCTACCAAGGGAGCGGTTGCGGTTTGAATGGATTCTGCGATCAAGGATTTGACAGAGGTTTGCACAGCCTCATCTATCATGGATTTGATAGATGTTTGAACGGTGTTGGCTATTTCGGTTTGAACAGATCCCCGGATGGTGTTTGACAAATTTGCTTTAGCTATTGCAATCCTCTCATCGGTTGCAGTGTTGTAGTTTCCAAGACACGACTCAAGGGTATCAATCACCGCCTATTTTATCCGATCAAGTTCCGGAGCCTTAACATTTTGAGGAGGATCTCGTTCCCGGTTTTCTGTTGTCCTGGATGTCTCCCCGGCAGCAAAGAAGGGCTTACTTTGATATAGGTCGGCATTGCTTACTTGGTGTCGGCAGCCGTTTCTCCATTGTGCATCGAGATGGTCAAGATTTTTCAGGAGCTTTTCCCGCACCGGATGAAACCGTTCATTCATTCTCACTTCAATCGGATTTAGTGTTGCTCCTTCTAATTCCTTTAATGCATCCTCAACTACTTGTAACCGAGCGTATTCGCGAATTACCGCGGTTTTACTGAAGGCGGGTTGGATAAGGTTGGTGTGAGCCAGCTTGAGGGCCATTTCTTCTAATTTTATGAGTTTCTCCCAATGTTTGCTGCCGCTCATCACTGGAACCATATCTGACAGCTTTGTCTCACAACGAAGCTGTACCCATAGGAGGTATGGTGATATCACATCACTGGCACTTTTGTTCATGTCCCTAATGAGCCCCTCAAACATTTCTTCCTCTTGTTCTGCGGAAAAAGTGACCTTGTCCCCGGTTAAGATTTCGGGTAGGGAGCCGGTTTGCAAAGTACATTTTCCCTTGTCAACCTGAACTTGCCCTTTGAGGCAGATGGCCCATCTTGGGCCGATTGGTTTGTTGTGACATTTGGAACTGACTTGTTCCCTGCGGAACCGGATTGTTCCTGTTCTTCAGAATTACCCTCCTGAGCCGGAGGTGTGATGTTCGTTGTTTTGGCCGTTTCTTCGACCGGTTGAATTTCACTTTGATCGGGTATCTCAACCTGATCAACTGACTTAAGACGACTTGACACATCGTCTTCGGTTTTCCTTACAATATTTTGGACTATGACCTCAATAGCTTCAGAGGTATTTAAGCCTACATCGGCTATTACCTCGTCGATCTTTTTGGTTGGGGACTTGGAGTTTTCAGAGTTGATACTTACCTCTGCTTCCTCCTTTGATGCTGACTCGGTTTTGTGGCTCCCCGACGGTTCGGTTTGCCTTGGTGATTGAGAGTCAACAGAGATGGGGTGAACGGTGTTGATGGGAATGGGTTGGAAGACGTCTCCGGTTCTCTTCGGTGGATTATCCGAGGAAAGGGTTTTCTCGAAGTCAGCGCTTGCTGGAGCTCTTCTTTGCGGAAGACTTCTTCCTCCCCTTCTTCTCTTGTGATGCTTCGGCTTCAACCGCCTTCTTCTTCGGTTTTTCTTGTTTTGAAGTTTCTTCAGCCGGAACGGAAGAACTGGTCCCTTTTGAAGACTTCGTTCTGGAAGATTTCGGCTTAACCGCTTTGTCGGTCTTCTCAATCATTGACTCTGAGTTGAGAATGTTGTTAGGTGGGAGCGGTTCACCTTCACCAAGTTCTAACTTGTGGAACTTGAGAATCTTGACAATCTGCATTGCGAAGGCCTGAACCCGCCCATCCTTCTGAATCACCATTTCACAGAATTCTTCGAAGATGACGGCTCCCCAGTCTACCTTGTCACCGCGGACAATGGCCATCATCATCTTAAGCTTAAGTTTTGTCAGGTTATCAAAGTTACCTCCTCTTCCCTGAATCGAACGAGATGATGTTCAACAGCCACCTGAACTCCAGATTCAGCTTGTTCTTCCGGCTTGAGTGAATCACCAGTTCCTGATCTTTAGCCGATATCACCAACCGGACCGCATTGGACTCTGCATCGGTTAGGTCGGTTTTGAGATCCAAACCGGTGTTGGGCAAACCGAGGGCTTCAGAGAACAGCTCCTCCGTGATAAGAATTTCCTTGTCGTTGACGGTGGCGGAGACCTTCCTCTTTGTTAGCATCGTCGTCGCCAAAAACTCCATAACCGCCGTCGGATATACGATGAACGGACCAGATAAGAACTCCTCCAACCCCGAATCTCTTAGAGATTGAAGAACAACTTTGTTTTTATCTCCAGCGTGTTCATCAATGTCTGCGAAATCGACCTGCAACATCCATTGGAAGGGTGCTTTGCCTAAAGCCATGGTAGTTTTGAGAAGAAAAGATGAAGAACAGTGATGATCGGAAGTTAGAATGCCTTTGAAGATCTGAAAGTTTTAGAGAGAGAAAACGTATGTGACGAATGGGCTGATTTGAACTTATATAGATGGCGGTTCCGAACGGTTGGAAGACGGACCGTCACTTGATAGTGCTTTGGGCGCCAATTTTCCCTCCAAAAGTTACTGCAGTAACTTTCGGCGGTAAATGCGGAAAACCAATGGGCGGTAAGTTTTTGTGAGGTAAAACCGTGGGCGGTAAGTTTTCAAACTTTTCATTTTGTTTGAGATTTCGGTTTTACTTGAAGCGTTGTTAACCGGAAGTTTCGTTTAACATGAAGTTTTATGTTTATTAAACTTTTAAAGACCGGAAAGAAAGATATGGAAAGAGAACCGGAGACTTTAAAATTAGAAATTTTTATAAATGAGAGAGTTAACATCAAGCGGTTTTGGTCGTACAGCAAAATGACCAAAAACCGGAAAGAAAGACAGATAACTTAGTTTTGGCTAAACCAATCCCCTTCCACCATTCTGTCAAACCACTTGTTCACGGTGTTGTCGGGTGTCCGTTCCTCAATCCTCGATATCCATCTATCTAGCATGGATAGAGTTATAGTGTTGGCCGGTCCGACAGGAACAACGGGTCCAAGGTTGCGGCGTTGAGCCTTCAGAAATCGAGTGACTTGGGGAGCAAAACCGGTCCTTCCCCTTGAAGCGGTTATGAGCAACTTCAAGTTGTTGAAGAGGTAGGTTGCCCAGTTGATTGATGAGTTGCGGATGATGGCTATCATGATGTCGAAAGCCTCCCAGTTGTAGTTCTGGTTTGGCATTCGGCCCATGATAGACCTTTGAACCAAATCGTGCAAGACTTGGTAGTGAGGGGCCAATCTTTCTTTCTTCCCATGTTCTTTGACCGGTACGATGGAAGAAGAGAAGATCTGGAAGAAGTCTTCCTTAGCCGGAAGGCATGGCGTAGGAAAGTCAGAGAAGCCTTCGGTTGGAAGGTGAAAGATGTTGACAAATTGATCTTCGGTAATCCGAAGAAATTGTCCGTCAACGATGGTGCGAATGCTACCATCGTCTAGAATGTGTCCATTATTGAAAAACTCGCACACCTCCTCTACGAGGATAGTGTCTGAGCCTTTAAGGAATCCCTGAAGCCCCGATTCTATGATCGGTTGGAAAATGCAGTTTTAATACCGACTGTCTTTTACGTCTTTGAAATCGACGATGAGAGTATTTCTTAGTTCAGCAGACATTGTGAGGAAGAGTGAGAAAAGTTGAAGGGTTTTCTGATCTTTCAAGCTTTAGAGAGAGGGATGAAGAAGACGTGTTTTGAAGATGGAAGATTGAGTCCCCTTTTATAGCTTGAACGGTTGGATGCATTTAATAAGGATATATTTGAAAAATCTGACCGTTTTTGTTTGGTCATTAATGGCTTGTAAGTTTTCAAGGGAATAAAGGCATGTCTAGTCAAATCGGATCAGGCATGCTTCTTGAAAATGAAGATTTCTGTTTCCAAGAGTGATTTGATTTGATTTGATACGGCGCATTAAATGTTTGAACATTTATGATTTTAGACTTAGATGGAAGGAAATAATTTTCATTAATTCGGGGTACCAAACCGGTAGTACAACAAAATTACCGGTTTTGGAAAAGAAAAAGAAAGATAGACAGGCTAAACATTTGATGACTCGGCCACTTGATCTCTTTTTTGCCTTAGCTGCTTCCCATCGGTCGACCAGCTCTTGTACTCTCTCCTTGGTGAGCACGTGCTTTGGATGGAGGGTTACGAAGGGTCCGGAGTGAATGTCTAGACTAGCACAAAAACCGCTCAGCTGAGGAGCGTAGCCGGTTTTGTTTGAGAGGAGCATCTTCTTCAGGTTGCTGAAGATGATCCAAGACCAATTAACCGGTGTCCCAACCGTTACAGCGATCATCATCTCGAAAAGCCTTTGGGTGTAATAATAGCTTTTCACTCTGTCCAGGATGGACTTTCCCAGAATCTCACAAAGAAGCTGGTACTTGTGAGAGAGTTGGCTTTTAGCACCCCAGGGTCTAACCGGGATGTTAGAGTTGGAGAACCGACGACACATTTCTTCCATGGTCACCGGAGAGTAGGTTAAGTCGGTTACCCCTTCAGTGGGCAAACCGTAGTATTCAGCGAAATCCGTCTCGCTGAATAAAATTTCTGACCGTAAACTTGTGCAACGATTATGTCTCGATGCAGTTCCTTTGCGGTCTGGAAGAATTCTTCGACTACTAGGTAGTCGAGAATGAATCTGTTTTCGAGGAATCTTCTTAGCCTGGTTCTTTCAACGGCTAAGAACATTTCTCTAACCTCATGGTCTTCGTATTGGTAGATTGAGTTGAAATCAACCAATATGATTTTCTTTGCTAGAGAGTTGGAGTTCATGTTCTTGAGAGAGTTTTGAGCTCAAGACTGTTTTTGTGAGTAGTGATTTTGTGAAGATTTGTGAGGGTTTAAGGGTGGCTTATATAGCCAGGAGTTCGGCTAGATTAGTGGGTTAAGCATGCTCGATGATGTCATTAGTTAGTTAATAGGCTTTAACTTGTTGAAGTGTATAATGTTTATTTCCAAGGCAAAAACTAATTATTACCAAGATATTCATAATGACAAAAAATCTGTTGACAAGATGTGAGTCTTCCTCTCTTGATGATGGACACTTGTCGTCATCTCGATTGCGGTAGACTGTTTTTATTTATTACAGGCTTCATTTTTCAAGTTATGCATGAAAACTCAGTTAGTTATCCCAGATTAACCGGAAAAGTTCATTCCATCAGAACCAAAGTTATGCTAAGTTACGTCAACATTTGTTCAACTTTGGATTGAGTATATCCACTTAGACCTCTTTATTTCAACCGTATAGTAAGTATACATGTGATTTTGAAGTAATGAAGTAATCAGGTATAACCGGAGACTTCCTCCCGGTTAGCATTCTTGAATTGTCAATGGCCTATTTGAATATGGTTTGAGAAGCGAGAGCTTCTCCCTGAACACATATCCCGGTTTCTCATTGTTACTTAGGTAAGCAATATGCATGCATAATCATGATATGAATTGCTTAACATCAGTAATTCCCAAAATATTTCGAAAGTGAGAAAACTTAGCTTCCTGTAGCGGTTTTGTGAAGATGTCCGCTACTTGTTGCTCGGACGAGACGTATTCCAGCCAGATGTGTTTCTCCTGAACGTGCTCCCGGATGAAATAGTGTCTTATATCAATATGCTTTGTTCTTGAGTGCAACACCGGATTGTATGTAATCGCTATAGCGCTGGTGTTGTCACAGAAAATTGGAGATTCCTTGGCTTCTATACCGAAATCCCTTAGTTGTTGTTGGATCCAGAGAAGTTGTGCACAACAGCTCCCAGCTGCTATGTACTCTGCCTCTGCGGTTGATGTTGCGACTGAGGTTTGTTTCTTGCTGCTCCAGGTAACTAACCGGTCACCTAAGAACTGGCAGGTTCCACTTGTACTCTTTCTATCGATCTTGCATCCTGCGTAATCAGCATCTGGGTAGCTTATGAGGTTGAAGCTTGAGTCTTTTGGATACCAAAGTCCCACTTCTTGAGTTCCCTTCAGATATTTTAAGATTCTTTTGGCCGCAATATAATGTGATTGCTTTGGATTTGCTTGGAATCTTCCGCATACCCCAACCGCAAACAGAATGTCAGGTCGGCTAGCTGTTAGATATAGCAATGATCCGATCATTCCTCGATATGCTATGATGTCAACGGCTTGACCATCCTCATCTTTGTCCAGTTTTACAGAAGGACTCATTGGCGTAGCCGCTTCAGCGCATGTATCCATTCCGAATTTCTTCAACAGTTCGACTGTATGCTTCGGTTGGCTTATGAAGGTTCCGGCTTCAATCTGCTTAACCTGAAGTCCTAGAAAGAAGCTCAGTTCTCCCATCATACTCATTTGAAATTTGTCAGTCATCATCTTTGAAAACTTATCACATAACTTTGGATTGGTTGATCCGAAAATAATATCATCGACATAAATCTGAACGAGTAATATTTGTTCATTTCTTTCAAATTTAAAAAGTGTTTTGTCAACCGAACCTATTGTGAATTTATGATCAAATAAAAATTGTGTCAATGTATCATACCAAGCTCTTGGAGCTTGTTTCAAACCGTAAAGGACTTTGTTCAGCCGGTAAACATGATTTTCGTGTTCTGGATTTTTGAAACCTGGAGGTTGATTAACATATACCTCTTCATTCACTTTACCGTTTAGAAAAGTACTTTTAACATCCATTTGAAAAACTTTGAAATTTTTAAAAGCTGCATATGCTAAAAATATTCTAATGGCCTCGAGTCTGGCTACAGGGGCAAATGATTCTTCAAAATCAATGCCTTCTTCCTGTTTATAGCCTTGAGCCACTAACCGGGCTTTGTTCCTCGTAACTAAACCGTCTTCATTGAGTTTATTTCTGAATACCCATCGTGTTCCTATAACCGGTTTGTTTTTCGGTCTAGGGACTAGGTACCAGACTTTATTTCTCTCAAACTCGTTCAATTCCTCTTGCATTGCTAGGATCCAATCGGGATCTGACAATGCTTCATCCACCTCTTTCGGCTCAATTTGTGATAT
>NW_025919023.1:0-19003 GCF_907164915.1 Impatiens glandulifera
AACCTATGACCGTTGCCAATTTCAAACTGGAGGTGATGGATTTCAACAAGGAGATTTCACTCCCTCTTTATACCACGTTATATATAGATTTTAAGAGAGAGAATAGTTTAATATTAATTTTTTAAATAAATTAAAATATTTATAATTTTTTATTTTATTAAAAAATATATAAATTATGTGTAAAAATATATGAAATATATATAGAGAATGAGAAAGATAATAAATATATATATATATATATATATATATATATATATATATATATATATATATATATATATATATATAAAAATGAGGGAAAACAAAATAAAAAATTAATTAATTATTAGAGTTATAATATATATATATATATATATATATATATATATATATATATATATATATATATATATATATATATATATATATATATATATATATATATATATATAGGATGAGAAATAAAATAAAAAGGAAAATTAATTAGGAAATATATATTATTAATATGAAAGAGGAATGAATATTTAATATTTAAGATGAAGAAATTTGTAATTTTAGTGTAAGTTTAATCAATGTTATTAAACGTTATTATATATTATTATTATTATTATATATATTATTATTATATGATAAATATTTATATAAAAAAATAAAAAAATATTTAATATTAAATATAAGTTTATATAAAATTAATGAATAAAAATAATATATATAAGACATATAATAATAAAAAAATATAATTAAGAAAGAAAAATTATAATAGGTGAATAAATTAGTAATTATGTATAGATAATTATGATATAATAGAGAAATTCTTATAAACTGGGGTTATAAACTGGGGGTAATGTTTAATATTGGTTTTTAAAAATTTATTTTATAAGACAGTATAATTTTTTTTGTATTATTATTATATTAATGATAAAATAATATATATATGATGAAATAGAAAATAAAATATAAATTAATTATTAGGGTTACCAAATTTATATATATATAAAAATATTAATTAGGAAGAAAAAAATAATATATATAAATTTAGGAGACACACTTAATATATATTAAGTTTTGTATCTCTAATAATTAATTTTTTTTTTTACTTTTTCTATTCTCATTTATATATATATTTTTCATATTGTCTTATGAAAAAAAATTTGATAAAAAAAAATTAATAATTACAAAATAAAAGATAAATTAATAATTATTATATTTTTTTTTCAAAAATTTAATTTGTTTACATATTTATTTATTTTCATAAAATTTACTTATATTATCAAACAATTATTAATAATTAATTATATATTTATATTACATATTTTCTCTTCATATAAATATATTCTCTTTTATTAACTTAAATATTTTATAAAAAAATTATTTATATTTTTCCCATATTATTTTACAAGTATATATTTATTAATAATAATTCTCAAATTCTCTCTTATAATAATTACTAATTTAACTCTTATTTCATAATTTCTAATTTATCTTTGTTAATATATATACTAATTTATTTCTTTTACCATAATTATTAATTTATTTTTCTTATTTTATTTTTATTTTATTTTCTCTCTCATATAAAATATATTATTTTTTCACACAAATTACATAAAATATATATTACCTTATTAATAATTTTATATTTAATATTAAATATCTATTTATTTTTATTTTGTATAGCTAATAATTAATTTATTTTTTATTTTATCACTTTTAATTAATGAAAATTCTTTTTTTTTTAAATTATTAGTCTCCATATTTATTAAATTAATTTTAAAAAAATAGTTAAAAATATATATTTATTTTCTCCTCATATTTATTATGTATATATATAATTTATCTCTCATAATTAATTTGTGTATTTTATCTATTTTTAGTATATATATATATATTTATTATTTTCTCTCTCATCATATATATATATATACTAATTTAATAATTTATTTCTCTTACCATAATTATTAATTTCTCTTTCTTATTTTATTTTTATTTTATTTTCTCTCTCATATAAATATATTATTTTTCACACAAATTACATAAAATATATATTACCTTATTAATAATTTTATATTTAATAATTTTTATATAAATATAATTTTTTTTATATTTTCACACAAATAAATTTTATATTTTTTTTAATAAAAGAAAAAATTATATATATTTTAATTTATCTAAAAATTAAATATTTTAAAAACAAATAACATTTCTCTCACCTAAAATTTATATATATTAATTTTTTTCCTATATTTTTTCTCTCTTATTTATATATATATATATATATATATATATATATATATATATATATATATATATATATATATAATATACCTAATAATAATAATAATTCTTAAATTTTCTCTTATAATAATTACTAATTTAACTCTCATTTCATAATTACTAATTTCTCTTTCTTTCCGTTTTTATATATATTAATTTTTTCTCCCTAATTAATATTTTTTTATTTTCTTTTATAACTTTAATAATTAATTTATATTTTATTTTCTCTTTATATTATTTGATAGATTTCGTGGGGCTCCAATTAGTTTTAATGTTTAATTCAATCCAGAATTTTTTAGATTAAGAAGTAATGCATAAGCTAGTTGTGCAAGAAGATGAGATTGATGCACATGAGGATGTGGCGTTCATCGCGTCGTCTTCTACTAACATTCCACGTTGTAACTACATGTATCCTTAAAGTACACATTGATTTTTCCGAGTTTCGATTGATCTGGTATTATGTTACACTTTTTGGTAGACGACCTACTAGAAAATTGTTCTGTTGTAGGACATCGTAAATATATATATATATATATATATATATATATATTGTTAGGATCTAGATCGCCGCTGGGGAACCGGGGGTTGGACCGGTTAGCGGTTTACACTCGAAGGGTGGTGGTTAATACGGTTAGAGATTAACACCGGGGTTTCAATACTACACAACCTGTCACAAACCCTTGAACTAGGTTCAAGCGCGGAAGAGGTTTGCTTTCAGGTTGAAGCGGCACGCTTGTATAATAGGCAGAAACGGTATTGTATAATGGATGTTTGAAATTTGATGGGTCGGCTTTGGTAACCTGGAATTTCGGCTTGGATAGGATTAAGTCGGCTATAGTGGTATAGATTGGTTAAGTAATGGAACCGGCAAACAGTAAATAACACGACAGTTTTTATGGATGTTCGGAGGTAAAACTCCTACGTCACCCATTCCTCTCAAAACCGCGAGAAGGATATTCACTAAGGAATACAAGTACAAACCGATCGAGACTTATTTCCTGCTCGATAACACTCTTACAGTTTTCACCGAAATTGTAAAACACACTTTAACTTTCAACACATAGGCTTTCTAAAACAGCACACTCTTATCACTTGTAGTAAATGCTCTTAGCGCTCGTTATCCCAATGTATGTCCCGCATTTACTCTTCTGCAACTGCCTCCTTTTATAGGTGAAATATGACAACAGTCATATTTCACTTCCTTGAATCTGATTGGCTGAGCAGAGGTGCAGTGATTCAGTGTTTCAGAGGTTCAGACCTGCGGTCGTTTCCTCAGACCTGATGGTCAACCTCAGACCTGGTATTCTGTCTCAGACCTATCGGTCTGTTCTTCCGGTGTGTAAGACAAACCTGTCGGGTTTGTCTTTTACTTGATGTAGGCACTGTCTGTTGGACAGTTGTCTGTACTTGGAAGATTTCTTTTCTGTCTTATCCCGAAGTGGAAAGATCCGGTAGTACTGTCTTCTGCAGCCTACAGTCTTTCCTCAGACTTGCATGAATATGGAAGTGTTCAGTCTGTTCCTTTGGTATCGTTCTCAACAGATACCCGAATTGTCTTCTTGTTCTAGTCGGCCATTTGTCTTAACCGAATGGCTTTTGATATGAGTGATGTAACCGGACTTCTTCCGGTTGTTCCTCTGCCTTGTGGATGATCGGCTATTTGATGATTCCGGTTTTAAGCTTTGGCCGATCCTTTCTTTGTGCGGTCACGTTCCGAATACTCTTGGTCGGTTTACTAGCTTGACCGGTTAGTTTTTCTTTAGCCGGTTCCGGTTCGGTTCCTTGTTCCTGAATGGAAAGTTTATTTAAGTTAGGTTTATTTGAACCGGTCTGATTTTATCTAACAATTTCTCCCTTTTTGATTATTTTATTTAAAATTATCAAAATCATGTAAGTTTGCAATTGTAGGCCGGTTGTTTTGTTTGTCCGGATTTTGAAAATGACTTAGGAGAAATTTTCGAAAAATTTTGAGAAAAGTTTTGGAAGAGTCTTTATCTTTTATCTTATCAATTTCTCCCTTTTTGATTATTTTATTTAAAATTATCAAAACTAAGTAGAAATGCAAAGGATGGTCGGTTTCAAAAGTAACTTTATATATATATAGATAACCGAAAGAGACAAAATATATATAAAAACACTAAGGCAATAAGAGAGGAAAGATAGTCCCTATTCAGAGTCCGTGAAGTCATATAAGCTCTTCTTTTTCTTCGGTTGCTGTTGACCGGTCGGTTCGGAAGATCGTCGTCTTGTAGACCGGGACCGCAGTTGTTCTTCGACTTCATCTTCGACTTGGTCGGCCTACTGCGATGCACTCGGGATGACCGGTTCAGAGACCTCATTGAGCAGCTCGGCTATTTGAACTTTCTTAGGGGCCTCATTCTTTCGCTTTTTCGGCGCTGAAGCGGAGGCGGCCGCCTTTTTCTTCTTATTTTCGGCTGCGAATTCTTCCAGCTTCCGTTTTTGCCTTTCCAACCGCTCAGCACCTTCCGCTGCTTGAGCGTCTGCTTTCTTTGTAAATCCTGGGAATAAAGCCTCTCCCCTTTTAATTCGCGCGGCTTCCTCTTCCTCTTCGGTAAGTTGAGATGAGCGCGGTGCCTCTTTATCTTTGCCTGCTTCGGCATCCAGCGCATCCTGGACCCTCTTAGCCACTTGAGCATCAGCCGCTACAGCCGCGGCGTCCGCGTTCACCTTCACCCTTAGCAATTCGGCAACCTGTTCGGAAAGCGCCTTTAGTTCGGCCACGAGACCCACATTTGTCTTCTCGAGTTCGAAGACCCGTTTAAGTGTTGTGTCAACCAGGTCATCCTCCATCGTAGTCAACCGTTGATCGGTCTCTCTTTCAAGCCGTTCGAAGTCTTTCTTCAAATCGGTGGTCAAATCCTCCAGAATTGTCGTTCGCTGAACACATTTACTGCGCTGAACCGCCTCTTCCCGCATATCTTCGCCGATTTCTGAGAACCGTTCCTGATTTCTTTCCAGAAGATACCTTGTGGCGTCGGTGAACTTGAGGGCCGAGTCCAATATTCTTTGTTGTCTATCTTTGAATGGTTGAACCACTGTGTCATCGAACTCTTGGATACGGTCATCAATCCGTTCTGATGTGGATGCTTCAAGCTTTTGAAGTCGGTCCTCCAACCACTCTTTAGTGAAGTCTGAAGCGGGGACTTCCGTTTGTGGGGGAGGTGATTGCTCGGTGAGATTGGGATCGGCTCTTTCACTTGATTCTATCGATGCCGCATTCTCCCTTGGAGGTGTTGGACAGTTAACCGGAAACCTTTCGATCTGGGGAGCCGTATAGACTGGTATTTGCATTCGGCTGCATATACCGGGACCGCAGTTGTTCTTCGACTTCATCTTCGACTTGGTCGGCCTGCTGCGATGCACTCGGGATGACCGGTTCAGAGACCTCATTGAGCAGCTCGGCTATTTGAACTTTCTTAGGGGCCTCCTTCTTTCGCTTTTTCGGCGCTGAAGCGGAGGCGGCCGCCTTTTTCTTCTTATTTTCGGCTGCGAATTCTTCCAGCTTCCGTTTTTGCCTTTCCAACCGCTCAGCATCTTCCGCTGCTTGAGCGGCTGCTTTCTTTGTAAATCCTGGGAACAAAGCCTCTCCCCTTTTAATTCGCGCGGCTTCCTCTTCTTCTTCGGTAAGTTGAGATGAGCGCGGTGCCTCTTTATCTTTGCCTGCTTCGGCATCCAGCGCATCCTAGACCCTCTTAGCCACTTGAGCATCAGCCGCTACAGCCGCGGCGTCCGCGTTCACCTTCACCCTTAGCAATTCGGCAACCTGTTCGGAAAGCGCCTTTAGTTCGGCCACGAGACCCACATTTGTCTTCTCGAGTTCGGAGACCCGTTTAAGTGTTGTGTCAACCAGGTCATCCTCCATCGTAGTCAACCGTTGATCGGTCTCTCTTTCAAGCCGTTCGAAGTCTTTCTTCAAATCGGAGGTCAAATCCTCTAGAATTGCCGTTCTCTGAACACATTTACTGCGCTGAACCGCCTCTTCCCGCATATCTTCGCCGATTTCTGAGAACCGTTCCTGATTTCTTTCCAGAAGATGCCTTGTGACGTCGGTGAACTTGAGGGCCGAGTCCAATATTCTTTGTTGTCTATCTTTGAATGGTTGAACCATTGTGTCATCGAACTCTTGGATACGGTCATCAATCCGTTCTGTGTGGATGCTTCAAGCTTTTGAAGTCGGTCCTCCACCCACTCTTTAGTGAAGTCTGAAGCGGGGACTTCCGGTTGTGGGGGAGGTGATTGCTCAGTGAGATTGGGATCGGCTCTTTCACTTGATTCTATCGATGCCGCATTCTCCCTTGGAGGTGTTGGACAGTTAACCGGAAACCTTTCGATCTAGGGAGCCGTATAGACCGGTATTTGCATTCGGCTGCATATGGCCTCTAGTCGTTTGATTTCTTGAATTAGTTCCCCTTTGGATTTCTCAAGCCTTGCTAATACCCGCGGCGCTACGGTGTCCACCGATTCCATCGTGTTGAGCTCCTCCGTAATTTTCCGGATACTTGTTGTTAGTTTCCGAAGTTGGACCTTCGGTAACAAGAGACAAGTTCGGTGTTGTACCTCTTGAAGTGTGTTGGAGTTTGTAATGTTCATCATCAGGTCCTCCACTTCCTCCAGTCTGCGGATGCATTGCTCGTCTGTGTGGCCCGGTAGGATTTCTCTATACGGTGTACCAAACCGGTGCTCGTGCCACTCCAGGTATAGTTTTCAACCGACTCGGCTCTTCTTCTGACGCCTTGAAGGAGTTTCCGAGATATCCTATCGGCCTCTACTTCTTCGGCCTCCTCATTATTGTTGCCGCCTTCATCATCGGCTTCTTTGTCTCCTTCCTTACCGTCCTTTTCACCACCCTCGGTGGTCTCAGGATTGGCGTCAGGGACGGCATCATTGGGGCTCTGGGCCGGATTGTCGGCTTCATTGACCGTTCTATCATCCTCGGTCTTCTCCGTATCGATTCTCTCAGAGAAGGAAGCCGACTCCTCATCTTCTGTTTGTTGCGGCGGTTCCGAGGAGGTTACTTTCTCCTTTCTTTTGCTTTCAGCCTTTGCTTTAGCTGGGGCAGCTTTCTTGGCGGCTTTCTTCTTTCGGCCACCTGTGGAACCGGGGGCCGGCTGCGTCCTTTCTAGGAATTGCCTTGATCTGATGAGGCATCGTTCTGCGACAGCAACGCCGGGACCGATGTCGAAATTTAGGTCAAGGAAGATCTTACCGAGAGGAACGGCGTATCTCCACGACCGGTTTGAATCCGGTTTCACCATATCCATTAGGTTGCTGAACACCGCCTTTGCCCAGTTAACCTTTCGTCCTTCCAACAGACCGATCAGCATCTTGATTTTTGTCTTTTGTGAGGTTGCTGAAATTTCCTCCCCTCGCCAGGATCGTCCTTGCGAAGATGTCACATACTGGGATATACTCCGGCTTCAACATTTGTTTGCTGCCGGATGCTTTGATCGGCTCTTTAGTTGCCGATAGAATCTTGCAGGCCGCCTCAAAGGTGTCCTGCTCTATTTCTGCCGTTGCATCCTGGTCGGTTGTCGGAAGACGCAGGCTCTCTGCCACCAATGCCTCGGTGAGCTCTATTTCGGAACCGCATACAGTCGCGGTGATTTTGTTGTCGGAGATGGTTGCGGTTTTAAAGAATTCTTTGACCGCATCTTTGTAGATAATATGAGGACCGCCAAGGAAATATTCCAGACCGGTTTTGATTACCCGGTCAGTAACTTCCTTCGCCTCGGGCGTACCATTCAACCGGATTTCCTCGAAATCCACCTGAGATAGGAGTCTGAACAAAGCCGAATCACGCCCCATGTTAGAGAGTTTGAGAATGTGAGAGATTACCGCTTCAGAGAGTGAAAGAGCTTAGAGAGAGAAAGCAGATTCGCGTGAGAATGAAATAAAATGACCGAAAGTCCCTTTTATAGATGCGGTTTGGAAACCCAACCGTCCCATCAATAATGGGCGGGAATTTTCCCTCCGAATTGAAATGAGCGCCAAACCATGGGCGGGAAACCAAAAGAGGGGCGGTAGTTTTGGGCGGGAAATTTCCCTCCAAAAGCCTTTGCTTATGTCATTGATGACGCACTCTTCTTCTTGAAACCGATTGATGATACGGTTTCTAAGTCTAACCGGTTATTTTGAATGATCAGAGTGTTTACAATTTAATTTAAGCAATGTTATATGACCGGATAAGAACGCGGTTATAGTTTGAAGATGTTAACCGGTTACTTAGATAAATGTTCAAAGAATTAAGAAGACATGGTCATTTAAACTGAGATTGAATTCAAGAAGTAGTGCATAAAGAAAACCGACATGAAATTCGGTATTAAGATAGGCATACATAGATAATGAAAATACAGCCTATTTAAAAGACATTCTAGAAATTCGGTCCATTGCCGAATCCTTGTCGAGGATGTTCGTGGATGAGGCCGGTGTGCCCGGTCCGAACTCTGGTCGGTACCCAAGAATCAGCTTGCTGATATGTGGTGCATAACCGAGACCTCTCTTGGTCAGCACCATATTTTTGAGATTCTCGAATATGACCGTTGACCAGTTGATGGCCGATTCGCAAAGGATGTGGGTTATAAGGTTGTAGGTATTCCTAGAATACCGTTGATTCGGCAATTGACACAAAATCGAACGAGTCACGATTTCAAGGAGTAGTTGACCGTGACCAGCAAGCTGGGTTTTTGGCCCATAGTGTTCCACCGGAGAGGAGGTGGCCGATAGATATTGGGCGGTTTCAAATCCCGCAAGTTCCTGTATAGTTGGGAAGTTAGAGAATCCTTCAGTGGGTAGACCGAATAGGGAGGCAAATTCAACCTCATCGATCCAGAATGTATGGTCTCTGACGGTAGAGACGATGTATTTTCCCCTGATGCAGGCGCTTCGAAAGAAGGCCTTGACATCCTCTAGAAGTATTGGACCGGCCTCTTCAAGGAAAGGTTGAAGACCGGTCTCAGTGAGAGAGTGAAACATGAGCTTCTGATCAGGATTTCCGTCCCTCTCTCCCATGCAGGAGTTGAAATCAATGCTTAGGAAGTTACCCAAAGTTCGGCTCGGCATGATTTCGGTATTGAAAGAGATGGGATTCAAAGGATTTCAGAAGTGTTCTAATGCTGTTGGATGTGGTAAATTGAGTAGAGAATAGCTCCTTATATAGGGTCGGTTTTGGAGGGAAAAATCTAAGCATTGATTGTCAGTTTTGTTTTATTAAGGAAAAGAATCTTTACCTTTTCAAGGCGCATGGGGAAGCGGCAGATTGCGAAGCCCGAGGTATGTGTTAGTTGGGAAGTAACCAGGTTAGTTGGATATTAAATGTGCAGGTGGTTGAGAGTTATCTCATTAATTGGGGATTATCTCATTAAATGCACTTAAACATAACCGAGATTAATTAGATTGAAATCGAAAATAACAGAAACAATGCCGAAAATGGCATGAACAACGATGAAGGAAACATGAGATCAAGAAAGATACAAATAAAGTCGAAAGAGACATAGATGAATCCGAAACGATCAAATTTGAGTTGGATAAGAATACACCCGGTGCATGAAGCAAAACGACCGGGTGCAGGAAGGAGTGTCTCAGGGTGCATAGGAGTCGACGTCACCGTTGTGGCGGTTTCTTCTCCTCCAAGCTCTCTCGAACCGCCTATAAAATGGGTCGGTTACTTCTTTAGTTAGCACCTGAGCTTGGTTCAAACCTTCGCCGGGACAGGTTGGGACTCCAAGCTCCACAAGAAAACAGCTTAGCTGGGGAATGAAACCGACTGATCGTATACCGACCATCCAGATAAGGGTGTCAAAAAGCACCCTAGACCAGTTTACCGGTGTGCCGGTGATTATAGCCGCCATCATGTTGAAGTTCTAGACACTGTAGGTATTTGTGACATCCCTTCCAAAGATGCTCTTACCGATCACATCATTTAGAAGCTGATATTCAGCTCTCAGACACGATTTTGCTCCGTGATCTTCAACTGGTTCGTCAGACCGGGAAAAGGCGACAGATACCTCGGCCTTTACATCTGCCGGGATGTCTAGATCTGTTATCCCGTGCCTTGGCAGGCTAAGACACCGCGCAAAGTCCCGTTCGGTGAAATCAAATACAATGCCTCCCACTTTGGATTGAATGTGGGTTTCAAAGTGGGGGGTGCCCCTAAACACCTTTGCGTGGTAGAAGAATTCCAAAACGGATTCCGGATAGATGGTATGTTTGTCGTCTAGGAAACACTGAAGGCCGGTTTCCTCTAGAGATTTGATCATTTTATATATCTCATATTGATCTGTGGTTGAGCAGGATTGAAAATCAACCTGAAGAATGTTGGGAAACTGAGACATTTTTTTTTTGCCTTAGTGAGAGGATGTTCTTTTGTCTTGTGAGTGTTGTGGTGAATGTTTACTTCACTTAAATACTAGTTTAGGGACTATCCTATTGTCCAGGTATTAAATGAGATGATATGTATTAACTGCAGGATAAGAGTTTTTGCATGAAATAGGCAGGTTTGCAGTCTAGGTGTCGGTCATAGGCCTGGACTGTGAAAGATATCAAAAGATCTTCACGTCTTTTTAGGCGCGACCATTTTACTTTGAAAGGGCAATGTTTCAGAACAGATATCTATAAGCATTGATAATTATTCCACTTCTGTGTGAGATTCAAATAATCTAAGATGACCTGCTTCCGAACCGGTCAGTCATTAGTTGTTCATCCCGATGCGGTTATTTGGTGCATCCACCAAGTAGCCGGTCGGTTTACTCTATCTGATGAACTGGGCGGTTCTTCCATAGGTATCTTGAAAATTCAAAGTTCAACAGTCTTAGGAGGAACTATCGGTTTTATCTGTCTGAATCGATTTCCCTTTAAGCATCCTTAGGAAGGATCTGACTAATATTGGTTAAGCCGAGAGTAAGTCTGAATTGAGAGAACTTAGCTTCCTGTAGAGGCTTTGTGAAGATATCGGCTACTTGTTTATCAGTCGATACGTATTCCAGCCGGATATGCTTCAGTGTGACATGTTCCCGGATAAAGTGATGCCTTATGTCGATATGCTTGGTTCTGGAGTGGAGAACCGGATTGTAAGTTATCGCTATGGCACTCGTGTTGTCACAGAAGGTCGGGGACTCTTCGGCTATGACACCGAAGTCCTTCAGTTGTTGTTGAATCCAGAGGAGTTGAGAGCAGCAACTTCCGGCCGCCAAGTATTCAGCTTGTGCAGTGGATGTGGCCACCGATGTCTGTTTCTTGCTATGCCATGAAACAAGCCGGTCACCAAGGAACTGACATGTTCCGCTGGTACTCTTTCTGTCAATCTTACATCCTGCATAATCTGCGTCTGAGTAACTCGTTAGATTAAATTACGAGTCCTTTGGGTACCATAGACCGACGTCAGGTGTGCCCTTTAGATACTTCAGTATCCTCTTTGCGGCTGTGTAGTGAGATTGTTTTGGATTTGCTTGGAATCTCCCACAAACACCAACTGCAAACAGGATGTCCGGTCTACTCGCTGTCAGGTATATGAGGGATCCGATCATGCCCCAGTATGCAATCTGGTCTACCGATTGGCCCTCATCATCCCTGTTCAATTTAATTGATGAGCTCATTGGAGTAGCCGCTGAGGAGCATGTGTCCATTCCGAACTTCTTTAGTAGCTCCTTGGTGTACTTAGGTTGGCTTATGAAGGTTCCTTCCTTGAGTTGTTTGACCTGAAGACCTAGGAAGAAACTTAATTCTCCCATCATACTCATTTCAAACTTGTCAGTCATCATTTTTGAAAATTTATCACATAGCTTAGGATCGGTTGAGCCAAAAATGATATCATCTACGTAGATTTGAACAAGTAGGATATGTTCCTTCTTTTCAAATTTAAACAATGTTTTATCCACCGAACCGATGGTGAAGTCATGTTGTAAAAGAAATGCGGTTAGTGTATCATACCAGGCTCTAGGTGCTTGCTTTAGACCGTATAAAGCTTTATTTAGCCGGTATACATGGTTTGGAAATGCAGCATTTTTGAAACTGGGTGGTTGTTCAACATACACTTCTTCACGTAGATCACCGTTCAGAAATGCACTTTTAACATCCATTTGAAAAACCTTAAAGTTTTTGAAAGCAGCAAATGCAAGAAAAATTCTAATAGCTTCAATCCTGGCTACAGGAGCAAATGACTCTTCAAAATCAATGCCTTCTTCCTGTTTGTAACCTTGCGCCACTAATCTGGCTTTGTTCCTCGTGACCAAACCGTCCTCATTGAGTTTGTTTCTAAATACCCATCTTGTTCCTATGACCGATTGATCTTTCGGTCTAAGGACTAGGTACCAGACTTTACTACTCTCGAACTGGTTCAGCTCTTCTTGCATTCCCAAGATCCAATCCGGATCTGACAATGCTTCATCTATTCTTTTCGGTTCAATCTGGGATATGAAAGCGGAATTAAAGTATCCTTCCAGAAGTTGACCCCTAGTTCGAACAGGTTCTGAAGGGTCACCTATAATTTGCTCAGGAGGATGTTTACTGTTTCTTCTGAGATTCAGTTCAGGAGTGTCTACCAGATTACCGTTAATTTGATCAAGGCTAGACATGTCGGTAGACTGAACATGATTGTCAGACCGACCGACTCCCTCGGATTGGACCGAAGTGTCAGCTTCCTGTTGTGGAACAGCTTGATCCGGCTGGGTTTCAATGTTACCCATTTGGTCATGGACAAATCGCCTGAAGACCGGAGTCTCATCTTCACTATCAGAATGAATATTGTTATTTTTCAATCTGTTATGTAGATCAAAGCATGAAGCAGTATTGCTTTCAACCGATTCATCAAAAACAACGTGAATTGTTTCCTCCATGGTTGCAGTTCTATTATTATATACTCTATATGCTTTACTTACTGCTGAGTATCCTAGCATGATGCCGGTATCGGTTTTTGCATCAAATACAGTGAGTTGGGTCTTACCATTTATGTGTATTTAGCACTTATAACCGAAAATCCTGAGGTACTTGAGTTTGGGAACTCTGTTAAAATAAACCTCATATGGTGTTTTGTTGTGAAATTTGTTTATTAAAGACCGGTTTTGTGTATAGCATGCAGTGTTGATAGCCTCAGCCCAAAATTTCTGAGCAATGCCGGAATCGGCTATCATGGACCGTGCGGCTTCCTTGAGAGTCCGGTTTCTTCTCTCGGCCAGGCCATTTTATTGAGGAGTCCTAGCACTAGACAACTCGTGTCTAATGCCGGATTCGTCAAGATATGCAGTTAATGTACTATTGGTAAATTCGGTACCTCGATCACTTTGAATGCTATTAATGCGAGTTGATTTTTCATTTTGCAGGCGCTTAAGAAGTGTAATCAGGTTTGATACGGTTTCACGTTTAGATGGTAGAAATATTACCCATGTAAATCTAGAATAATCATCAATAACTACTATGGTGTAAAGCATACCTCCTAGGCTAACAACCTGAATCGGTCCAAATAAATCCATGTGAAGAAGATCTAAACATCGGCTAGATTGTATATTTCCTTTACTCTTAAAGGTTGACCTAGTTTGTTTACCCATTTAACATGCTGAGCAGACCTTATCCTGATTAAATACTATATCAGGAATACCTTCAACTAGCTTTTTACCGCGAATGTAGTTTAAAGTTTTCATGTTTAGATGGTTTAGTCTCTTATGCCACAACCAGGTTTGATCAGTCTTAGCTATCATGCATATAGGATATTCTACTTTAGTTTTCCAGTCTACCTTGTAGATATTACCTATCCTATTTCCGGTTAGTAGTACAATACCTTGAGAGTTTTTAACTAAGCATGCATGTTTAAGAAATTCTACAGTATATCCAGCATCACACATCTGACTAATTCTAAGCAGGTTAAAACGTAGGTTTTCAACTAAAAGTACATTATCAATAGTTAGGTTACCATGGACAATCTTACCCTTGCCCACAGTTCTACCTTTTGAGTTGTCACCGAAGGTGATTAGAGCACCGATTACTGTTCTGATGTCGGTTAGCAAATTGCTGTTTCCAGTCATGTGCCTGGAACAGCCGCTGTCCAAGAACCATTCAGAGTTTCCTAGCCGTTTCTTTGGATCCTGCCAAATGTATGTATTTACAACTATTTGGTACCCACATTTACTTGGGTCCACATGCGATTAGTCCCTTAGGTATCCAAACCTTGATAAATCGGACGGTTTTCTTTGCTAGGGTTTTAACTGTCCTTTTGGCACTCGGTTTCGTGTATCTAGGTTTTCCTACAGAGGTGGTCTTTGATTTGGTGATCTATGGTTTGACCTACGTGGTTCAGGAAAGGCTTTCTTATGTCTGAGGATTTCGGCTTTTCTTTTCACAGGGTCAAGCCATGATCCGGTTGGACCAACATAGTCGTATTTTAGCTTTTCTTCCATATAGTATGCGGTCTCCTCTTCTTCAGCGGTCCAGGAGCTCTTAAAAAATTTTATAAAGGGAAGGTTTTCTCTTGTAAGCCTTGCTTTCTCTATGGGTTTTCGGTCTTTAGAGCTATTTTCATATCCTAGGCCAAACTTGCAACGAGGATATCTGTAGTGTCTATTCATGTTCTTTACTATATCACTAGATCTCTTATACGCGGCCATCTTATATTGAAGTCGGGCATTTTCTTCCTCGGTTAGTTCTCTAGTCGATTCACTAGATTGTTCGGTCTTAGGATCTAATTCGGTTTCTAAAGTGTGGATATCATCGGGTTGTATGACTTCCAGTTTAGGTATGATGAGTACCTTTGGTTCTGTCGGAATGGGTACTATGGGATCGGTTCTAATGTTGAGGTGCTTAGGTAGCATGGTTAGTAGGTTCTTATATTCTTCTACCATGTCATTCAATGCATTGTATAATTCATCTTTAGTAAATTCTTCACAAGGAGAGTCAAATACCTGTTCTTCATTTGCCATGAGACACGTGAGTTCATCATCACTGTCACTGTGAGCCCATAGACTTCCTCCATCGTCGGCTATCAGTGCTTTCGGTACCTCACTTCCTTCACCGGTTTGTTGATAATTGTTTCGGTCATTTTGATAGTCCGGTTTCTGGGTATCCCTTCTTGGTTTCCTGCATTTCCACTTAAAGTGTCCCAAACAGTTATAGTTATAACATCTTACATTGGATTTGTCACCATAGTAGTTGTTCGTCGGTTGGCTTCTTTTCATGAACCTCCCAAACTTCTGTGCAAGCATTGCCATGGCATCCTCTGTGAACTGTTTGGCGGTTCTGATTGGTGCAGGTGCAGAAGCCGGTGCCGGTGCAGGTGCAGGAGCAGGTGCAGCCGGTTCTGTAGATGTGATTAGTGCTCTGGTTGATGTTGAAGCCGAGACTTCCTCTTCGGTTCTAGATCTCATTTCGAACTCGTATGCCTTCAAATCTTCGAATACATCGTATAGTTTCATCTTACGTAGGCTCTTTGATTCCCTCATTACCATTGTCTTTATGTCCCAAGCACTTGGAAGAGATCTCAAAACCTTCATAATGACCTCTTTGTTGTCATACTTCTTGCCCAGAGTTGCTAACTCATCTAACACACCAGTGAACCGGTCACTGTATTCCTTCATAGTTTCTCCTGGTTTCATCTTGATGCTCTCAAACTTTTGTGTGGCCACCATTATCTTGTTCTCCTTTGTTCTTTCATTTCCTTCAAAGATCTGGATAACCGTGTTCCATGTCTCCTTCGCGGTTTGGCAGTCTCTGATCTTGCAGTATGTGTTTCTGTCCACACTGTTGGAGATCCGGTTTCTAGCATGATTATCCAGGTTGTTTCTTCTCCTATCTTCAGCCGTCCATTCCTTTTTGTCTTTATCAATGAATATTGGTCCTTCGGTCAGAATGGACTCCATTTCATCATCCAAAGTGACTAAGTGCAGGTGCATGCGTGCCTTCCAGTTGGCAAAGTCATCACCTTCTAGCATTGGAGGCCTATCCTGATACATGCTTGCTTGAGTATTGAAACTAACTGCTCTGATACCAATTGTTAGGATATAGATCGCCGCTGGGGAACCGGGGGTTGGACCGGTTAACGGTTTACACTCGAAGGGTGCTGGTTAATCCGGTTAGAGATTAACACCGGGGTTTCAATACTACACAACTTGTCACAAACCCTTGAACTAGGTTCAAGCGCAGAAGAGGTTTGCTTTCAAGTTGAAGCGACACGCTTGTATAATAGGCAGAAACGGTTTTGTATAATAGATGTTTGAAATTTGATGGGTCGGCTTTGGTAACCTGGAATTTCGGCTTGGATAGGATTAAATCGGCTATAGTGGTATAGATTGGTTAAGTAATGGAACCGGCAGACAGTAAATAACACGACAGTTTTTATGGATGTTCGGAGGTAAAACTCCTACGTCGTCACCCCTTCCTCTCGAAACCGCGAGAAGGATATTCACTAAGGAATACAAGTACAAACCGATCGAGACTTATTTCCTGCTCGATAACACTCTTACAGTTTTCACCGAAATTGTAAAACACACTTTAACTTTCAACACTTAGGCTTTCTAAAACAACACACTCTTATCACTTGTAGTAAATGCTCTTAGCGCTCGTTATCCCAATGTATGTCCCGCATTTACTCTTCTGCAACTGCCTCCTTTTATAGGTGAAATATGACAACGGTCATATTTCACTTCCTTGAATCTGATTGGCTGAGCAGAGGTGCAGTAATTCAGTGTTTCAGAGGTTCAGACCTGCGGTCGTTTCCTCAGACCTGATGGTCAACCTCAGACCTGGTATTCTGTCTCAGACCTGTCGGTCTGTTCTTCCGGTGTGTAAGACAAACCTGCCGGGTTTGTCTTTTACTTGATGTAGGCACTGTCTGTTGGAGAGTTGTCTGTACTTGGAAGATTTCTTTTCTGTCTTATCCCGAAGTGGAAAGATCCGGTAGTACTGTCTTCTGCAGCCTACAGTCTTTCCTCAGACTTTCATGAATATGGAAGTGTTCAGTCTGTTCCTTTGGTATCGTTCTCAACAGATACCCGAATTGTCTTCTTGTTCTGGTCGGCCATTTGTCTTAACCGAATGGCTTTTGATATGAGTGATATAACCGGACTTCTTCCGGTTGTTCCTCTGCCTTGTGGATGATCGGCTGTTTGATGATTCCGGTTTTAAGCTTTGGCCGATCCTTTCTTTGTGCGGTCACGTTCCGAATACTCTTGGTCGGTTTACTAGCTTGACCGGTTAGTTTTCTTTAGCCGGTTCCGGTTCGGTTCCTTGTTCCTGAATGGAAAGTTTATTTAAGTTAGGTTTATTTGAACCGGTCTGATTTTATCTAACAATTTCTCCCTTTTTGATTATTTTATTTAAAATTATCAAAATCATGTAAGTTTGCAATTGTAGGCCGGTTGTTTTGTTTGTCCGGATTTTGAAAATGACCTAGGAGAAATTTTTGAAAAATTTTGAGAAAAGTTTTGGAAGAGTCTTTATCTTTATCTTATCAATTTCTCCCTTTTTGATTATTTTATTTAAAATTATCAAAACTAAGTAGAAATGCAAAGGATGGCCGGTTTCAAAAGTAACTTTATATATATATAGATAACCGAAAGAGACAAAATATATATAAAAACACTAAGGCAATAAGAGAGGAAAGATAGTCCCTATTCAGAGTCCGTGAAGTCATATAAGCTCTTCTTTTTCTTCGGTTGCTGTTGACCGGTCGGTTCGGAAGATCGTCGTCTTGTAGACCGGGACCGCAGTTGTTCTTCGACTTCATCTTCGACTTGGTCGGCCTGCTGCGATGCACTCGGGATGACCGGTTCAGAGACCTCATTGAGCAGCTCGGCTATTTGAACTTTCTTAGGGGCCTCCTTCTTTCGCTTTTTCGGCGCTGAAGCGGAGGCGGCCGCCTTTTTCTTCTTATTTTCGGCTGCGAATTCTTCCAGCCTCCGTTTTTGCCTTTCCAACCGCTCAGCACCTTCCGCTGCTTGAGCGTCTGCTTTCTTTGTAAATCCTGGGAACAAAGCCTCTCCCCTTTTAATTCGCGCGGATTCCTCTTCCTCT
This sequence comes from Impatiens glandulifera, assembly GCF_907164915.1. NCBI lineage: Eukaryota > Viridiplantae > Streptophyta > Magnoliopsida > Ericales > Balsaminaceae > Impatiens > Impatiens glandulifera. Next base: position 18,262 of record NW_025919023.1, read on the forward strand.
TCGGTAAGTTGAGATGAGCGCGGTGCCTCTTTATCTTTGCCTGCTTCGGCATCCAGCGCATCCTGGACCCTCTTAGCCACTTGAGCATCAGCCGCTACAGCCGAGGCGTCCGCGTTCACCTTCACCCTTAGCAATTCGGCAACCTGTTCGGAAAGCGCCTTTAGTTCGGCCACGAGACCCACATTTGTCTTCTCGAGTTCGGAGACCCGTTTAAGTGTTGTGTCAACCAGGTCATCCTCCATCGTAGTCAACCGTTGATCGGTCTCTCTTTCAAGCCGTTCGAAGTCTTTCTTCAAATCGGAGTTCAAATCCTCCAGAATTGTCGTTCGCTGAACACATTTCCTCAGACTTGCATGAATATGGAAGTGTTCAGTCTGTTCCTTTGGTATCGTTCTCAACAGATACCCGAATTGTCTTCTTGTTCTGGTCGGCCATTTGTCTTAACCGAATGGCTTTTGATATGAGTGATGTAACCGGACTTCTTCCGGTTGTTCCGCTGCCTTGTGGATGATCGGCTGTTTGATGATTCCGGTTTTAAGCTTTGGCCGATCCTTTCTTTGTGCGGTCACGTTCTGAATACTCTTGGTCGGTTTACTAGCTTGACCGGTTAGTTTTCTTTAGCCGGTTCTAGTTCGGTTCCTTGTTCCTGCATGGAAAGTTTATTTAAGTTAGGTTTATTTGAACCGGTCTGATTTTATCTAACATATATATAATTAATTAATATGAAAAGTCTTTTTTTAAA
>NW_025919024.1:0-16003 GCF_907164915.1 Impatiens glandulifera
TAGACTTCGAAGAGTGCCTATCTAAATATGTGCTCAAATCGGATTCTTAACTTTCAGGATCATCTCTGAATTGTAAAGGGCAAATATGTGCTCAAGATCTTACTGTATTTTCACAAATGATAATATACTTTACAAACCAGCATGTGGATCCAAAGAAGCTTTTAAAATATCTTTACTACAATCTATTTTATAACTTCCTGGGTCTTTAGACTCGATATGCTTGTGTGGTGTAGGTACACAGCCATAGTCTTTTTAGGACAAGTAAAGGGAGGCTTGGAGTGGGGCAAGGTGCAGGGATGTGTGTGAAAGGAGGGACCAAGGCAGAAGACCGAGCCCTTTGTTGGGTCTATTTTAAAAGTCTTTATTTTATATACCCATGCTTTGCAATCTTAATTAGCAAGATATATTAACACTTCATGTTGCCATAACCGACCTTAGCTCTTTATATATATTTACTTCACTATGGATTGATTAAATGATATCAATTCATCTTCACTCTTCACTAAGAATCATTAGACGTCCTCTAAAAGCCTTGAAGAATAACAACTCTTCATAGTAAGATCAATCCTTAGCATCTTCAAAGTATAAGGCAAGAAACCTTTATATATCACTCTATTAGGATCTAGATCGCAGCTGGGGAACCGGGGGTTGGACCGGTTAGCGGTTCACACTCGAAGGGTGGTGGTTAATCTGGTTAGAGATTAACACCGGGGTTTCAATACTACACAGCCTGTCACAAACCCTTGAACTAGGTTCAAGCGCGGAAGAGGTTTGCTTTCAGGTTGAAGCGGCACGCTTGTATGATAGGCAGAAACGGTATTGTATAATAGAGTTTTGAAGTTTGATGGGTCGGCTTCGGTAACCTGGAAATTCGGCTTGGATAAGATTAAGTCGGTTATAGTGGTATAGATCGGTCAAGTAATGAAACCGGCAGACAGTAAATAACAAGACAGATTTTATGGATGTTCGGAGATAAAACTCCTACGTCACCCCTTCCTCTCGAAACCGCGAGAAGGATATTCACTAAGGAATACAAGTACAAACCGATCGAGACTTATTTCCTGCTCGATAATACTCTTACAATTTACACCGAAATTGTAAAACACACTTTAACTTTCAACACTTAGGCTTTCTAAAACAGCACAATCTTATCACTTGTAGTAAATGCTCTTAGCACTTGTTAACTCAAATGTATGTCTCTTAATATCCCAATATCACACTGATGTCCCACGTTGTCCCGCATTTACTCTTCTGCAACAGCCTCCTTTTATAGGTGAAATGTGCCAACGGTCATATTTCACTTCCTTGAATCTGATTGGCTGAGCAGAGGTGCAGTGATTCAGTGTTTCAGAGGTTCAGACCTGCGGTCATTTCCTCAGACCTGGTATTGTCTCAGACCTGTCGGTCTGTTCTTCCGGTGTGTAAGACAAACCTGCCGGGTTTGTCTTTTACTTGATGTAGGCACTGTCTGTTGGACAGTTGTCTGTACTTGGAAGATTTCCTTTCTGTTTTATCCCGAAGTGGAAAGATCCGGTAGTACTGTCTTCTGCAGCCTACAGTCTTTCCTCAGACTTGCATGAATATGGAAGTGTTCAGTCTGTTCCTTTGATATCGTTCTCAAACGATACCCGAATTGTCTTCTTGTACTGGTCGGTCATTTAAATTAGCCGAAAGGCTTTTGGTATGACTGATGTAACCGGACTTCTTCCGGTTATTTCTCTGCCTTGTGGATGATCGGCTGTTTGATGATTCCGGTTTTAAGCTTTGGCCGATCCTTTCTTTGTGCGGTCACGTTCTGAATACTCTTGGTCGGTTTGGTAGCTTGACCGGTTGGTTTTCTTTAGCCGGTTCCGGTTCGGTTCCTTGTTCCTGCATGGAAAGTTTATTTAAGTTAGGTTTATTTGAACCGGTCTTATTTTATCTAACAATTTCTCCCTTTTTGATTATTTTATTTAAAATTATCAAAATCATGTAAGTTTGCAACCGTAGGCCGATTGTTTTGTTTGGCCGGATTTTTGAAACTGACTTGGGAGAATTTTTCGAAAAATGTTTGAGGAAAATTTTGGAAGAGTCTTTATAAGAGTCTTTATCTTTTATCTTATCAATTTCTCCCTTTTTGATTATTTTATTTAAAATTATCAAAACTAAGTAGAAATGCAAAAGATGGCCGGTTTCAAAAAGTAACTTTATATATATATATAGATAACCGAAAGAGACAAAATATATATATAAGAATTAAGGCAATAAGAGGAAAGATAGTCCCTATTCAGAGTCCGAGAAGTCATATATGCTCTTCCTCTTCGGTTGCTGTTGACCGGTCGGTTCGGAAGTTCGGCGTTTTGTGGACCGGGACTGCAGTTGTTCTTCGACTTCCTCTTCGACTTGGTCGGCCTGCTGCGATGCACTCGGGATGACCGGTTCAGAGACCTCTTTGAGCAGGTCGGCTATCTGAACTTTCTTAGGGGCCTCCCTCTTTCTCTTTTTCGGTGCTGAAGCGGAGGCGGCTGCCTTTTTCTTCTTGTTTTCCTTTGCGTAGCCTTCCAGCCTCCGTGCCTCCCTTTCCAACCGTGCGGCATCCTCCGCAGCTTGAGTGGCTACTTTCTCAGCAAACCCTGGGAATATGGCCCCAGCCTTTTTAATTCGCGCGGCTTCCTCTTCCGCTTCGGTCAGTTGAGATGAGCGCGGTGCCTCTTTATCTTTGCCTGCTTCGGCATCCAGCATATCCTGAATCCTTTTAGTCGTTTCAGCATCGGCCGCTATGGCCGCGGCATCCGCGTTCACCTTTGCCCTTAGAATTTCGGCCATTTGTGCGGAAAGCGCCTTCAGTTCGGCCACGAGATTCATATTCGTCTTCTCGAGTTCGGAGACCCGGTCAAGTGTCGTGCCGACCAGATCATTACTCATCGATGTCAACCGTTGATCGGTTTCTCTCTCAAGCCGGTCGAAATCTTTCTTTAACTCGGAGGTCACGTCCTCCAGAATTACAATTCGCTGAACACATTTATCGCGCTGAACCGCCTCTTCCCGCATATCTTCGCCGAGTTCTGAAAGCTGTTTTTGATTTCTCGACAGTTGATACCTGGTGACGTCGGCAAACTTGAGAGCCGAATCAACTATCCTGCCGGATCTATCTTTGAACGGCTGAACCGCGGACTCGTCGAACTCTTCAATGCGGCTATTAATCCGTTCTGATATGGATGCTTCAAGCTTTTGAAGTCGGTCCTCAACCCATTCTTTAGTGAAGTCTGAAGCGGTGACTTCCGGTGGTGGGGGAGGTGATTGCTCGGTGAGATTTGGATCGGCTCTTTAACTGGATTCTATCGGTGCCGCATTCTCCCTTGGAGGTGTTGGGCAGTTAGCCGGAAACCTTTCGATCTTGGGAGCAGTATAGACCGGTACCTGCATTCGGCTGCATATGGCTTCCAGCCGCTCGACTTCTTGAATTAGTTCCCCTTTGGCTTTTTCAAGCCTTGCTAACACCCGCGGCGCTACGGTGTCCACCGATTCCATCTTGTTGAGCTCTTCCGTAATTTTCCGGATTTTTGTCTATAGTTTCCGAAGTTGAACCTTCGGTAACAAGAGACAAGTTCGGTGTTGTACCTCTTGGAGTGTGTTGGAGTTTGTAATGTCCATCATCAGGTCCTCCACTTCCTCCAATCTATCGATGCATTGCTTTTCCGTGTGGCCCGGTAGGATTTCTCTATACGGTGTATCAAACCGGTGCTCGTGCCACTCCAGGTATAGTTCTTCAACCGTCTCGGCTCTTCTTTTGACGCCTTGAAGGATTTTCCTAGCTATCCTATCGGCCTCTGCTTCTTTGGCCTCCTCCCTCGTTTTGTCGGCGCCTTCGTCATCGGCTTCTTTGTCAACCTCTTCTTCACCACCCTCTTCTCTGCCCTCGGCGGTCTCAGGGTTGATGTTTGAACCGGCATTATTGGGATTCTGGACCGAATGATCGTCTTCATTGGCCGTTCTATCATCCTCGGTCTTCTCCGTGTCGGTTCTCTCAGAGGCCCACTCCTCATCTTCTGTGTGCTGCGGTGGTTCTGAGAAAATGACCTGCTCTTTTCCTTTGCCTTCGGCCTTCGCTTTGGCTTGGCCAGCTTTCTTGGCGGATTTCTTCTTTCGGCCACCTGTGGAACTGGGGGCCGGCTGCGTCCTTTCAAGGAATTGCCTTGATCTAATGAGGCATCGTTCTGCGACAGCGACGCCGGGACCGATGTCGAGATTTAGGTGGAGGAAGATCTTACCGAGAGGCACGGCGTATCCCCACGACCGGTTTGAGTCCGGTTTCACCATATCCATGAGGTTGCTGAACACCGCTCTTGCCCAGTTGACCTCTCTTCCCTCCATCAGACCGATTAGCATCTTGATTTTATCCCTTGTGAGGTTGCTGAGGTTTCCTCCCCTCGCAAGAATCGCCCGTGCAAAGATGTCACACACCGGGATTAACTCCGGCTTCAACATTTGTTTGCTCCCGGATGTTTTGATCGGCTCATTAGTTGCCGATAGAATGTGGCAAGCCGCCTCAAAGGTGTCCTGCTCTATTTCTGTCGTTGCATCCTGGCCGGTTGTTGGAAGATGCAGGCTCTCGGCCACCAATGCCTCGGTGAGCTCTATTTGGGAACCTCATACAGTCGCGGTGATCTTGTCGTAGGCGACGGTTGCGGTTTTGAAGAACTCTTCGACCGTATCTTTGTAAATAACATGAGGACCGCCGAGGAAATATTCCAGACCGGTTTTGATTACCCGGTCAATAACTTCCTTCGCCTCAGGCGTACCTTTCAACCGGATTTCCTCGAAATCCACCTGAGAATAGAGTCTGAACAAAGCCGAATCACGCCCCATGTTATAGAGTTTGAGAATGTGAGAGAGAACCGCTTCAAAGAGTGAGAGAGCTTAGAGAGAAAAAGCAGATTCGCGTGAGAATGAAATAAAATGACCGAAGGTCCCTTTTATAGATGCGGTTTGGAAGCCCAACCGTCCCATCAATAATGGGCGGGAATTTTCCCTCCAAATTGAAAGAGACGGCAAACTGTGGGCGCCAAACCATGGGCGGTAAATCAAACAAGGGGGCGGCAGTTTTGGGAGGGAAATTTCCCTCCAAAAGCCTTTGCTTATGTCATTGATGACGCACTTTTTTCTTTGAAACCGATTGATTGAACGGTTTCTAAGTCTAACCGGTCAGTTTGAGTGATCAGAGTGTTAACAGATTATTTTAAGAAGATTTTATGTGACCGGATAAGAACGCGGTTATAGTTTGAAGATGTGAACCGGTTACTTAGATAAGTGTTCAAAGAATTAAGAAGACACGGTCATTTAAACTGAAATGATATTAAAATTCAAGAAACAGTAGAGAATGGAAACCGACATAAGATTCAGTACAGAGATAGGCATACACAAATAATGTAAAGTACAGCCTATTGAAAAGACATTCTCCAGATTCGGTCTATTGCCGAATCCCTGTCGAGGATGTTTGAGGAAGAGGCCGGTGTGCCCGGTCCGAACTCTAGTCGGTACCCAAGAATCAGCTTGCTAATATGCGGTGCATAACCGAGCCCTTTCTTGGTCAGCACCATATTCTTTAGGTTTTCCCATATGACCGTTGACCAGTTGATGGCCGATTCGCAAAGAATGTGGGTCATGATGTTGTAGGTATTCCTAGAATACCGTTGATTTGGTGATTGACACAGAATCGACCGGGTCACGATTTCGAGAAGCAGTTGACCGTGACTGGCAAGCTGGGTTTTTGGCCCAAAGTGTTCCACCGGAGAAGGGGTGGCCGACAAGTATTGGGCGGTTTCAAATCCCGCAAGGTCCTGTATAGTCGGAAAGTCAGAGAAACTTTCAGTGGGTAGACCGAATAGTGAGGCAAATTCAACCTCGTCTATCCAGAATGTATGGTCTCTAACAGTAGAGACGATGTACTTTCCCCTGATGCAGGCGCTCCGAAAGAAGGCCTTGACATCGTCTAGGAGAATAGGACCGGCCTCTTCAAGAAAAGGTTGAAGACCGGTTACAGCGAGAGATTGATACATGAGTTTCTGCTTAGTAGTACAGTCCCTCTCGCCCATGCAAGAGTTGAAATCAATGCTTAGGAAGTTTCCCAGAGTTCTGCTCTGCATGATTTCGGTATTGAGAGAGACGGGATTCAAGAATATCAGAAGCGAGTTTGTGCTTTTCGGATGTGATAAAATGAGTAGAGGATGGCTCCTTATATAGAATCGGTTTTGGAGGGAAAATCTAAGCATTGATGGTCAGTTTTGTTTTATTAAGGAAAAGAATCTTTACCTTTTCAAGGCGCATGGGGAAGCGGCAGATTGCAAAGCCCAAGGTAGATGTTAGTTGGAAAGTAACCAGGTTAGTTGGATATTAAATGTGCGGGTGGTTGGGGGTTATTTCATTGATTGGGATTATCTCATTAAATGCACTTAAACATAACCGAGATTAATTAGATTGAAACCGAAAATAACAGAGACAATGCCGAAAATGGCATGACGAAGACAACATGAAATCAAGAAAGACACAAATAAAGCCGAAAGAGACATAGAAGAGGCCGAAACGATCAAACTTGAGTTGGATAAGGATACACCCGGTGCATGAAGCAAAACGACCGGGTGCAGGAAGGAGAGTCTCAGGGTGCATAGGAGTCGACGTCACCGTTGTGGCGGTTTCTTCTCCTCCAAGCTCTCTCGAACCGCCTATAAAACGGGTCGGTTACTTCTTTAGTTAGCACCTGAGCTTGGTTCAAACCTTCGCCGGGACAGGTTGGGACTCCAAGCTCCACAAGGAGACAGCTTAGTTGGGGGATGAAACCGACTGATCGGATGCCGACCATCCAAATAAGGATTTTAAAAAGCACCCTGGACCAGTTTACCGGTGTGCCGGTGATTATATCCGCCATCATGTTGATGTTCGAGACACTATAGGTATTTGTGACATCCCTTCCAAAGATGCTCTTACCGATCACATCATTTAGAAGCTGATATTCAGCTCTCAGACGCGATTTTGCTCCATGATCTTCCACTGGTTCGTCAGACCGGGAAAAGGCGATGGAGACCTCGGCCTTTACATCTGCCGGAATGTCTAGATCTGTTATCCCGTGCCTTGGCAGGCTGAGACACCGCGCAAAGTCCCGTTCGGTGAAATCAAAAACAATGCCTCCCACTTTGGATTGAATGTGGGTTTCAAAGTGGGGGGTGCCCCTAAACACCTTTGCGTGGTAGAAGAATTCCAAAATGGATTCCGGATAGATGGTATGTTTGTCGTCTAGGAAACACTGAAGGCCGGTTTCCTCTAGAGATTTGATCATTTTATATATCTCATATTGATCTGTGGTTGAGCAGGATTGAAAATCAACCTGAAGAATGTTGGGAAACTGAGACATTTTTGCCTTAGTGAGAGGATGTTCTTTTGTCTTGTGAGTGTTGAAGTGAATGTTTACTTCACTTAAATACTAGTTTAGGGACTATCCTATTGTCCAGGTATTAAATGAGATGATATGTATTAACTGCAGGATAAGAGATTTTGCATGAAATAGGCAGGTTTGCAGTCTAGGTGTCGGTCATAGGCCTGGACTGTGAAAGATATCAAAAGATCTTCACGTCTTTTTAGGCGCGACCAATTTACTTTGAAAAGGCAATGTTTTAGAACAGACATCTCTAAACACTGATAATTATTCCACTTCTGTTTGAATTTCAAATAATCTAAGATGACCTGCTTCCGAACCGGTCAGTCATCAGTTGTTCATCCCGATGCGGTTATTTGATGCATGCATCAAGTAGCCGGTCGGTTTACTCTGTCTGATGAACTGGGCGGTTCTTCCATAGGTCACTCGAAAATTTGAGGTCCAATAGTTTAGGAGGAACTACCAGTTTTGTCTGTCCGAACCGGTTTCCCTTTAAGCATCCTTAGGAAGCATCTGACTAATGTCGGTTAAACCGAGAGTAAGTCTGAATTGAGAGAACTTAGCTTCCTGTAGAGGCTTTGTGAAGATATCGGCTACTTGTTGATCGGTCGATACGTATTCCAGCCGGATGTGCTTCAACGTGACATGTTCCCGGATGAAGTGATGCCTTATGTCGATATGCTTGGTTCTGGAGTGGAGAACCGGATTGTAAGTTATCGCTATGGCACTAGTGTTGTCACAGAAGATCAGGGACTCTTTGTCCATGACACCGAAGTCCTTCAGTTGTTGTTGGATCCAGAGGAGTTGAGAGCAGCAACTTCCGGCCGCCAGATATTCAGCTTCTGCAGTGGATGTGGCCACAGATGTCTGCTTCTTGCTATGCCATGAAACAAGCCGGTCACCAAGGAACTGACATGTTCTGCTGGTGCTTTTCCTGTCAATCTTACACCCTGCATAATCTGCGTCTGAGTAACTCGTTAGATTGAAGGACGAGTCCTTTGGATACCACAGACCGACATCAGGTGTGCCCTTTAGATACTTCAGTATCCTCTTTGCGGCTGTGTAGTGAGATTGTTTTGGATTTGCTTGGAATCTCCAACAAACACCAACTGCAAACAGGATGTCCGGTCTACTCGCTGTCAAGTATAGGAGGGATCCGATCATGCCCCGGTATGCAATCTGGTCTACCGATTGGCCCTCATCATCCCTGTCCAGTTTAATTGACGAGCTCATTGGAGTAGCCGCCGAGGAGCAGGTGTCCATCCCGAATTTATTTAGTAGCTCCTTGGTGTACTTAGGTTGACTGATGAATGTTCCTTCTTTGAGTTGTTTAACCTGAAGACCTAGGAAGAAACTTAATTCTCCCATCATACTCATTTCAAACTTGTCAGTCATCATTTTTGAAAACTTATCACATAGCTTAGGATCGGTAGAGCCAAAAATGATATCATCTACGTAGATTTGAACAAGTAGAATATGTTCCTTCTTTTCAAATTTAAACAATGTTTTATCCACCAAACCGATGGTGAATTCATGTTGTAATAAAAATGCGGTTAGTGTATCATACCAGGCTCTAGGTGCTTGCTTTAGACCGTATAAAGCTTTATTTAGCCGGTATACATGGTTTGGAAATGCAGCGCTTTTGAAACCGGGTGGTTGTTCAACATACACTTCTTCACGTAGGTCACCGTTCAGAAATGCACTTTTAACATCCATTTGAAAGACCTTAAAGTTTTTGAAAGCTACAAACGCTAGAAAGATCCTAATAGCTTCAATCCTGGCTACAGGAGCAAATGATTCTTCAAAATCAATGCCTTCTTCCTATTTGTAGCCTTGTGCCACTAATCTGGCTTTGTTCCTTGTGACCAAACCGTCCTCATTGAGTTTGTTTCTAAATACCCATCTTGTTCCTATGATCGATTGATCTTTCGGTCTGGGAACTAGGTACCAGACTTTACTACTCTCAAACTGGTTTAGCTCTTCTTGCATTCCCAAGATCCAATCCGGATCTGATAATGCTTCATCTATTCTTTTCGGTTCAATCTGGGATATAAAGGCTGAGTTAAAATAGCCTTCCAGAAGTTGACTCCTAGTTCGAACAGGTTCTGAAGGGTCACCTATAATTTGCTCAGGAGGATGTTTACTGTTTCTTCTGAGATTCAGTTCAGGGATGTCTACCAAATTACCGTTTATTTGATCAAGGCTAGACATGTCGGTAGGCTGACCGAGATTGTCAGACCGACCGACTTCCTCGGATTGGACCGAAGTGTCAGCTTCCTGTTGTGGAACAACTTGATCCGGCTGGGTTTCAATGTTACCCATTTGTTCATGGACAAACCGCCTGAAGACCGGAGTCTCATCTTCACTGTCAGAATGAATATCGTTATTTTCTAATCTGTTGTGTAGATCAAAGCATGAAGCAGTATTGCTTTCAACCGATTCATCGAAAACAACGTGAATTGTTTCCTCCATGGTTGCAGTTCTATTATTGTATACTCTATATGCTTTACTTACTGCTGAGTACCCTAGCATGATGCCGGTATCTGTTTTTGCGTCAAAAACGGTGAGTTGGGTTTTACCATTTATATGAATATAACATTTACAACCGAAAATCCTGAGGTACTTGAGTTTGGGAACTCTGTTAAAGTAGACCTCATACAGCGTTTTGTTGTGAAATTTGTTTATCAAAGACCGGTTTTGTGTATAGCATGTAGTGTTGATAGCCTCAGCCCAAAATTTCTGAGCAATGCCGGAATCGGCTATCATGGACCGTGCGGCTTCCTTGAGAGTCCGGTTTCTTCTCTCGGCCAGGCCATTTTGTTGAGGAGTCCTAGAACTGGACAACTCGTGTCTAATGCCGGATTCGTCAAAATATGCAGTTAATGTACTATTGGTAAATTCGGTACCTCGATCACTTCGAATGCTATTAATGCGAGTTGATTTTTCATTTTGCAGGCGCTTAAGAAGTGTGATCAGGTTTGATACGGTTTCACGTTTAGATGGTAAGAATATAACCCATGTAAATCTAGAGTAATCATCAATAACTACCATGGTGTAGAGCATACCTCCTAGACTAACAACCTGAATTGGTCCAAACAAATCCATGTGAAGAAGATCTAAACATCGGCTAGATTGGATGTTTCCTTTACTCTTAAAAGATGACCTAGTTTGTTTACCCATTTGACATGCTGAACAAACCTTATCCTGGTTAAATACTATGTCAGGAATACCTTCAACTAGCTTTTTACCGCGAATGTAGTTTAAGGTTTTCATGTTTAGATGGTTTAGTCTCTTGTGCCATAGCCAGGTTTGATCAGTCTTAGCTATCATGCATATAGGATATTCTACTTTAGTTTTCCAGTCTACCTTGTAAATGTTACCTATCCTATTTCCGGTTAGTAGTACGATACCTTGAGAATTCTTAACTAAGCATGCATGTTTAAGAAATTCTACAGTGTATCCAGCATCACACATCTGACTAATGCTAAGTAAGTTAAACGTAGGTTTTCAACTAAAAGTACATTATCAATAGTTAGGTTACCATGGACAATCTTACCCTTGCCCACAGTTTTACCTTTTGAGTTGTCACCAAAAGTGATTAAAGCACCGGTTACTGTTCTGATATCGGTAATCAATTTGCTGTTTCCGGTCATGTGCCTGGAGCAACCGCTGTCCAAGAACCATTCCGAGTTTCCTAGCCGTTTCTTTGAGTCCTGCAAAATGTACATATTTACAACTATTTGGTACCCACATTTACTTGGGTCCACATGCGATTAGTCCCTTAGGTACCCAAACCTTAATAAACCGGACGGTTTTCTTTGCTAGGGTTTTAACTGTCCTTTTGGCACTCGGTCTCGTGTATTTCGGTTTTCCTTGAAATGTCCTAAATGGTGATGGTCTTTGGTTCGGTGATCTATGGTTTGACCTACGTGGTTCAGGAAAGGCTTTCTTATGTCTGAGGATTTCGGCTTTTCTTTTCACAGGGTCAAGCCATGATCCGGTTGGACCGACATAGTCGTATTTTAGCTTTTCTTCCCTATAGTATGCGGTCTCCTCTTCTTCAGCTGTCCAGGTGCTCTTAAGAAATTTATAAAGGGAAGGTTTCCTCTTGTAAGCCTTGCTTTCTCTATGGGTTTTCGGTCTTTAGAGCTATTCCCTGTGTATCCCAGGCCACGCTTACAACGAGGATGCCTGTAGTGGTTATTCATGTTCTTTACTATATCGCTAGATCTCTTATAGGTGGCCATCTTATATTGAAGTCGGGCATTCTCTTCTTCAGTTAGTTCTCTAGTCGGTTCACTAGATTGTTCGGTCTTAGGATCTAATTCGGTTTCTAAAGTGTGGGTATCATCGGGTTGTATGACTTCCGGTTTAGTTATGATGAGTACCTCTGGTTCTGTTGGAATAGGTACTATGGGATCGGTTCTAATGTTGAGGTGCTTAGGTAGCTTGGTTAGTAGGTTCTTATATTCTTCTACCATGTCATTCAATGCATTGTATAATTCATCTTTAGTAAATTCTTCACAAGGAGAGTCAAATACCTGTTCCTCATTTGCCATGAGACATGTAAGTTCATCGTCACTATCACTGTGAGCCCATAGACTTCCTCCATCGTCGGCTATCAGTGCTTTCGGTACTTCACTTCCTTCACCGATTTGTTGATAGTTGTTTCGGTCATTCTGATAGTCCGGTTTCTGGGTATCCCTCCTCGGTTTCCTACATTCCCACTTAAAATGTCCCAAACAGTTACAGTTATAGCATCTTACATTGGATTTGTCACCATAGTAGTTGTTTGTCGGTTGGCTTCTTTTCATGAACCTCCCAAACTTCTGTGCAAGCATTGCCATGGCATCCTCAGTAAACTGTTCGGCGGTTCTGATCGGTGCGGGTGCAGGAACCGGTATCGGTGCATGTGCAGGAGTAGGTGCAGCCGGTTCTGTAGATGTGATTAGTGCTCTGGTTGATGTTGAAGCCGAGACTTCCTCTTCAGTCCTAGATCTCATCTCGAACTCATATGCCTTAAGATCTTCGAATACATCGTATAGTTTCATCTTACGTAGGCTCTTTGATGGCCTCATTACCATTGTCTTTATGTCCCAAGCACTTGGAAGAGATCTCAAGGCCTTCATAACTACCTCTTTGTTCTCATACTTCTTGCCCAGAGTTGCTAGTTCATCTAACACACCAGTGAACCGGTCACTGTATTCCTTCATAGTTTCTCCTGGTTTCATTTTGATGCTTTCAAACTTCTGTGTGGCCATCATTATTTTGTTCTCACTTGTTCTTTCATTTCCTTCAAAGATCTGGATAACCGTGTTCCATGTCTCCTTCGCGGTTTTGCAGTCTCTGATCTTGCAGTATGTGTTTCTGTCCACGCTGTTGGAGATCCGGTTTCTAGCATGGTTGTCCAGATTGTTCCTTCTCCTATCTTCAGCCGTCCATTCCTTTCTGTCTTTATCAATGAATATTGGTCCTTCGGTTAGAATGGACTCCATTTCATCATCCAAGGTAACTAGGTGCAGGTGCATGCGTGCCTTCCAGTTGGCAAAGTCATCACCTTCTAGCATTGGAGGCCTATCTTGATACATGCTTGCTTGAGTATTGAAACTAACTGCTCTAATACCAATTGTTAGGATCTAGATCGCCGCTGGGGAACTGGGGGTTGGACCAGTTAGCGGTTCACACTCGAAGGGTGGTGGTTAATCTGGTTAGAGATTAACACCGGGGTTTCAATACTACACAGCCTGTCACAAACCCTTGAACTAGGTTCAAGCGCGGAAGAGGTTTGCTTTCAGGTTGAAGCGGCACGCTTGTATGATAGGCAGAAACGGTATTGTATAATAGAGTTTTGAAGTTTGATGGGTCGGCTTCGGTAACCTGGAAATTCGGCTTGGATAAGATTAAGTCGGTTATAGTGGTATAGATCGGTCAAGTAATGAAACCGGCAGACAGTAAATAACAAGACAGATTTTATGGATGTTCGGAGATAAAACTCCTACGTCACCCCTTCCTCTCGAAACCGCGAGAAGGATATTCACTAAGGAATACAAGTACAAACCGATCGAGACTTATTTCCTGCTCGATAATACTCTTACAATTTACACCGAAATTGTAAAACACACTTTAACTTTCAACACTTAGGCTTTCTAAAACAGCACAATCTTATCACTTGTAGTAAATGCTCTTAGCGCTTGTTAACTCAAATGTATGTCTCTTAATATCCCAATATCACACTGATGTCCCACGTTGTCCCGCATTTACTCTTCTGCAACTGCCTCCTTTTATAGGTGAAATGTGCCAACGGTCATATTTCACTTCCTTGAATCTGATTGGCTGAGCAGAGGTGCATGAATATGGAAGTGTTCAGTCTGTTCCTTTGATATCGTTCTCAAACGATACCCGAATTGTCTTCTTGTACTGGTCGGTCATTTGACTTAGCCGAAAGGCTTTTGGTATGACTGATGTAACCGGACTTCTTCCGGTTATTTCTCTGCCTTGTGGATGATCGGTTGTTTGATGATTCCGGTTTTAAGCTTTGGCCGATCCTTTCTTTGTGCGGTCACGTTCTGAATACTCTTGGTCGGTTTGGTAGCTTGACCGGTTGGTTTTCTTTAGCCGGTTCCGGTTCGGTTCCTTGTTCCTGCATGGAAAGTTTATTTAAGTTAGGTTTATTTGAACCGGACTTATTTTATCTAACACACTCTTTAGAAACCCACACATGCTTATATAATTCATGTATATTCTATAAATTATGCATACTATTTTTATAGCATGTTTTCATTGCATATCCATATCTTTAAATGATGAACCAAGTATGATCTGTTTTCTAAAAGAAGGGTCTATTTTTATAAACAAGGGTCTGTTTTCTAAAAGAAGGGTCTCTTTTAAAGAATGATTGTTTTATAAACAAGGGTCTGTTTTCTAAACAAGGATCTGTTTTCAAAAGAATGATCTATTTTCCAAAGTATGAAACGTTTTATGGAATCATTGTGAACAATGATGTATGAGAATCAACGGAATGGGAGAAGGGCTACTCAGGATGAGCTTTAGTAGTCTGATTCCAAAATATGTGCTGATGATTCTATTGGGACTGGACATCGGAGATGAGCTCTAGAAGATCTTACCCACACAGACAAGTGTCGAACCAGGTTGTGGGCTTTAAGGATAGACTTCGAAGAGTGCCTATCTTAATATGTGCTCAAATCGGATTCTTAACTTTCAGGATCAACTCTGAATTGTAAAGGGCAATATGTGCTCAAGATCTTACTGTATTTTCACAAATGATAATATACTTTACAAACCAGCATGTGGATCCAAAGAAGCTTTTAAAATATCTTTACTACAATCTATTTTATAACTTCCTGGGTCTTTAGACTCGATATGCTTGTGTGGTGTAGGTACACAGCCATAGTCTTTTTAGGACAAGTAAAGGGAGGCTTGGAGTGGGGCAAGGTGCAAGGATGTGTGTGAAAGGAGGGACCAAGGCAAAAGACCGAGCCCTTTGTTGGGTCTATTTTAAAAGTCTTTATTTTATATACCCATGCTTTGCAATCTTAATTAGCAAGATATATTAACACCTCATGTTGCCATAACCGACCTTAGCTCTTTATATATATTTACTTCACCATGGATTGATTAAATGATATCAATTCATCTTCCCTCTTCACTAAGAATCATTAGACGTCCTCTAGAAGCCTTGAAGAACAACAACTCTTCATAGTAAGATCAATCCTTAGCATCTTCAAAGTATAAGGCAAGAAACCTTTCTATATCACTCTTTAGACACCAACACATGCTTATATAATTCATGTATATTCTATAAATTATACATACTATTTTTATAGCATGTTTTTATTGCATATCCATATCTTTAAATGATGAACCAAGTATGATCTGTTTTCTAAAAGAAGGGTCTATTTTTATAAACAAGGGTCTGTTTTCTAAAAGAAGGGTCTCTTTTAAAGAATGATTGTTTTATAAACAAGGGTCTGTTTTCTAAACAAGGATCTGTTTTCAAAAGAATGATCTATTTTCCAAAGTATGAAACGTTTTATGGAATCATTGTGAACAATGATGTATGAGAATCGACGGAATGGGAGAAGGGCTACTCAGGATGAGCTCTAGTAGTCTGATTCCAAAATATGTGCTGATGATTCTATTAGGACTGGACATCGGGGATGAGCTCTAGAAGATCTTACCCACACAGACAAGTGTCGAACCAGGTTGAGGGCTTTAAGGATAGACTTCGAAGAGTGCCTATCTAAATATGTGCTCAAATCGGATTCTTAACTTTCAGGATCAGCTTTGAATTGTGAAGGGCCAATATGTGCTCAAGATCTTACTGTATTTTCACAAATGATAATATACTTTACAAACCAGCATGTGGATCTAAAGAAGCTTTTAAAATATCTTTACTACAATCTATTTTATAACTTCCTGGGTCTTTAGACTCGATATGCTTGTGTGGTGTAGGTACACAGCCATAGTCTTTTTAGGAAAAGTAAAGGGAGGCTTGGAGTGGGGCAAGGTGCAGGGATGTGTGTGAAAGGAGGGACCAAGGCAGAAGATCGAGCCCTTTGTTGGGTCTATTTTAAA
>NW_025919025.1:0-21986 GCF_907164915.1 Impatiens glandulifera
ATACGTAGTTAGACGTGTAGTCTAACAGTTACTTAGTTAGACGTGCAGTCTAACAGATACGTAGTTAGACGTGCAGTCTAATAGTTACGTAGTTAGACGTGTAGTCTAACATATACGTAGTTAGACGTGTAGTCTAACAGATACGTAATTAGACATGCAGTCTAACAGTTACGTAGTTAGAGGTGCAGTCTAACAAATACATAGTTAGATCTACAGTCTAACAGTTATTTAGTTGGACGTGTAGTCTAGATAAGTAGTTAGACATGCAGTCTAACAGATACGTAGTTAACGTGGAGCTACAGATACGTAGTTAGATGTGCAGTCTAACAGTTACGTAGTTAGACGTGTAGTCTAACAGACGTAGTTAGATGTGTAGTCTAACAGATACGTAGTTAGATCTGCATTCTAACAGATGAAAGTTAGACGTTGGCTCTAACTCCTTCAGACAAGTCTGAAGTGAAACGTAGTTAGACATGTCGTCTAACTTCGTTAGACTTGGTGGTCTAATGGATTTCACTATTAGACGTGGACGTCTAACTTCCTTAGACTTGGAAGTCTAATAGGAGCACGTCTAATGCCTCGCTTCAGCAGCTGCTTGAAGTTAGCGTTTGTCTACCCACGATCAACTAGTTGTACGCTACTCCTGCTCCACTCATCCGTGCAGTCCAGTACGCTAGTCAGTTGCATCCAATGAATGAATGCACATAAGTAATATTCTTTCCACTATTTGTTCTATGCAGGACAGTTTCAGAAGAATTTCCGGCGCACTACCAGATTGGTACGGCCACGATTCTTGTGCACAGAGTTTGATGTACTCTTGTACTATTTAGGCTTTCCAATGGACGCTCGCCACATGTCAATTCAGAAGATTTGACTGTTGGTGCATGTCTTTTATATAAAGATCATAAAGGACAACAATGAGCTGATGGTTTTCACACTGTCTCACGAATTGTTGTCTGCTTTCTCACTTGCTTACTGACTAGTACGTAATCTTCAAGAGAGATATAGAATCGAAAACATTATCTAGCTGAGTGATATTCTAAGCATATTATAAGTTGAATAGAGCTTGTTCTGTCAACAGTTAGCTAGCAATGAACTGTATTTGATTCAAAGAAGTATAGTGAATCCTTCCGGTGGTGGAAGAAGGGGTGACGTATAGAGTTTTCACCGAACATCCATAAACAAATTGTTGTGTCATTACATTCTGTCTTTTCTTCTCTCATTGGTTCTTAGCTTCAAACCTGAGAAACGTTTCCGCACTTGAATCGCTTCAAGAGTTTGCAAGGGCTTGTGAAGAATAGAAGGTGATATTAATCCCTAACAGGATTTCTATCAAACCATTTTTTAGAAGTTGTCATCAATAGTTAGACCTCGTCTCTATTGATTACACCGATTCTATCAATTTGTATCGAGCATTGTCTTCTATTCTCAAGCATCAAGAACCTAAATCATGTCTATCATCAACGAGATCCCTCTGCTTTCGAAAGAAAACTACAATTATTGGATGATGAGAATGCAAGCTCACTTGGCTGCTCTTGATTGCGATATGTGGAGTGTCATTACCGATGATCCCATAAAGATTGCAAGCCAAGATGTGAGTGGAAAACTGAAGATAAGATGACTAACAACTTGGACAACGTTGCCAAAGATATCCTATATCAATCAACGTGAATATATTCTGCGATATCAAGTCATGTTCCTCTGCTAAAGATATTTGGTAAAAGCTGATTCAGATCTATGGTCGTAACGTTCAAACTAAGAAGAACCAGAAATATCGAAGGTTCTTATATGTGCTGAAAACAAGTCCAAATGGGCCAATAGCGACTCAAAGGACTCATCCAACGAAAATGATACAGAAGTCGTCACATGCTTGATGGTAGATGATCAATCCAAGGTAAATGATCTTCCCTCATAAGAGTTTACCAACGAAGAGTTAACTATTGCACTCAATGATATGGCCATTAAGTAAAAGAAATTATCACATTATTTTAATGAAATGAAAGCAAAATATGAGACCAATATCTCTTCTTCATCTCAAATTTCTGAACCAAATGTTTCTGAAAATAAGTGGTTGAGCTCTCATATAGAATAAGATGCTCAAAGAAACATACAAACTCTATGTTCTGAAAACAAACGTTAAATTATATTGTTAGTGCTTGGACAAGTTGGAGAATCTGTCAAATATCAGATTAGCTGTTTAAACCTGTTGATCCAAATCCGGTTTAGGATTTGATTGACCCAAACCAGTCCTCTAAGAAGTTAAACTCATCAACTGACAAGCTTAAATAATAAATTTTGTCAAAAGTAGTCTAACTAACACTGAAACTGATCCAATCCATGAGGAGTTAGTTTTGAAGGATGAAATAACTTATGTTCCGCCGACTGTTAGCTGGATGAAAATTAAGTTAGATGCAGCTAGCAAGTTTGACTATCTAAAACTGACTCAAATTCAAGGAGTTTTAAAACAAAATCATCCTCTAAAGCTAAGGGGTCAGTGGCTAGCATAAAGACGTCTGCTAAATCAAAATCATACGCATTAATCACAAAACAAAATGGAAAAACTATCAAAATAAATCAAATATAGTTTCCTTAGGGACTGATTGACCGAGGACCCAAGTGAATGTGGGTACCAAACGATTGTAAATATTGTTTTGTGTAGGTACTTCTAAATGATTACCTGGAGGATTCTGTTTGGTATCTGGACATTGGTATTCCAAACACATGACAGGAAACAGACGTCTTCTAACGATATAGCAGACTGCTCACGTCCTAAGATCACCTTTGGTGACAACAAGAAGGGTAAGACTATGGGTAAGGGTAAGATTATCCATGATAATCTAACCATCAATGATGTTTTACTTGTTGACAATATGTGTTATAACCTTATTAGTATTAGTCAATTATTGATATTGGTTGTCTGTTGATTTCCAAACTCATGAATACCAGGTTAAGGATTAGCAAGGTAATACCTTGCTGACCGGAAGTAGGGTAGGAAACTCTTATAAATGAACTAGAAAAATAAGACATCTTACGTTATGTTAATGATTGCCAAAAATGACCAGAAATGGTTATGTCATAAAAGATTAAACCATCTAAACTTTAAAACCATCAACAACATTAATTGGATCTATGCTCTACCTAACAACAAGCAGGCCAAACATCTTAATCGTTGTTGGAGTTTGTGGAAGATTCCAGGCTAATCCTAAACAATCTCAATATGTAGCTATTAAAAGAATCTTAAAATATCTTAAAGGTACTCAAAATGTGGGAATTGGTATCCGAAGGATTCCAGTTTCATTTTGATTAGTTACTCTGATGCAGATTACGCATGTTGCAAAGTAGACAGAAAAAGTACAAGTGGAACTTGTCAATTCCTTGGGGATAGACTTGTTACATGGAAAAGCAAGAATCAAACTTCAATATATACCTCCACATCTAAAGCAGAATACCTTGCCACAAGAAGTTGTTGTTCCCAACTGCTCTAGATTCAACAACAGTTGAGCGACTTCGATATCGAGGTTGTGGAGTCCCCATTCTTTTGTGACAACACAGGCACGATTTCCATAACCTATAATTTGGTGTTGCACTCAAGGACCAAGATCATCGACACAAGACACCATTTCATTCGAGATCATGTGACGCAAAAACACATTCAGTTAGAATATGTCTCAACCGATCAACAAGTGGCTGATATCTTTACTAAGTCACTCCAAGAGACTAAATTTTTCTTACTTTAGAAATATTTGTGGTCTTGCAGATATTAAATTAACATTTTTAAAGTGCGGAATTCATTTAGGGAGAACCTCCCTCTTTCTCAAAAAGGATTCATATAGTATTTTTTTTCATGAAAATCTGGCATGCATTAAGGGAGAAGCCCTTGCTTCTCAAAAAACATTCATTGTATTTGTTTTCTTGACAAAAGGGCAAATTTTAAGGGAGAAGCTTTCGTTTCTCAAAATGTCTCAATTGCATAAAAGTTTAAAATTTTTCAATTGCATAAATATAGAGGAAAAACAATCTTAAGTAGATAAAACCGGATGGTTTTTCCCTTTTGAAATCGATAAAGATCATTCAACCGAGATACATATAAAACAAACCATAGTTCAAGAAATCCAGCTTAAGCTGACCAGTCACTTTAAGTTTGAACAAATACCGCTCGACTCGGTTTTTTTTCAAAATAAATAACTGGTCCCTTGAGAAAAGGACGTGCACAAAGCTATTCGGTTATTTATGTGAACATTTTGGTAGTATCATCTTCATAGACAAAATGAGAAAGCTGTCTTAATTAACTTCATCTGCTTTTACATCTTTTACAATATTAAAAAGGTCATACCTCGAGTAACGTGAAGACCTATGTCTCTCAACGTTCAAATTTATGACCAACATAACACACTTGTAACAGTTAGTTTCACTTGACGAATAGACTCTAAGATGAATTTTAAGTGATAACTTTCCCATATTTAAAGATGCATTCATTAAGAATAGCTCACACAAATAAATCTCTTCAAATCTCCATAAGCGAATTTAAGGTCTAGAGCTCTTTCTTATTACCAAAAAGCTTTCTCCTTCCTTCATAAATCTAGAAATGGATCCAGCTTTTGTCTGCAACACCTTAATCATCGAGTTTGATTCCGTTCTGTCCATTGAAGACAAAGAAGTTCTTGAGTTGTTCCAATCTCTAGAGAACTCTGGGTTAAGAAAGTTTCTCGAAGGGTCTCAAGTGATTCATGAAGAAGAAATCTTTGAATTTTTCGAAAATGCAAGAGTCGTTGATAATTCCATCTTGTCAAAAGTGGTAGGAAATGAATTTATCCTTAAACGAGGAAGATTTCGCTCATTCTTTCGACCTTCCTACGGAAGGGTTCTTTGAGTTCCACCCATCTCTAGACGACCAAAAAAGTCCAGACACGTTTACACAAAGAAAATTTTCAAAATGATGAGTGTCATAATCAAAAGCACTCCAATCAACTTTACAAAAGTCATTTTTGATAACCAGAAGAGATTGGTCTCTTCACCAAAAATGATGACTGGGTATGTCTCCCAACTTGGTCGTGTTCTCTTCGATATCAACGTATATCTTGGACCCGAAACCCGTCCAAGATCCTCCCACATCCTAACCAAAGACAAAGTCATGAGCTGGATCGATAGGGTTGAAACGGCAAATGTTAGGAAAGAATCAATCATAGGGTGTTCAAGTCATTATCCTTATTAGATCTTGTGTTAATCTTCCATCATCATCATGTTCGAAATTATAAAAGTGTAAACCGGTTATTAGTGTTCTAAACTGGGTATTTAAATTTAAGTTTAACATTATCGGTTATTTGTATTACTTTTATTATCTTATTTAATGAAGTTATGTCTTATTTGAAATTAAGTGTATTAATTAAATTTCATAATTAAAGTCATTTTTTTAACAGTCATAAAGAAACTTATGATTAAAAATAATAATGATTTTATCTTGGAAACATGCCTTATTGAAATTGGTGCCATCTTTCCTCTTTTAATAGTGTTTGGGAATACGCGTTATTAAAAGTGACGGTTCAAATTTATGGAAGTTTGGAACACGTTTGGCATAATACTTTTAAAATGAAGTGCATGCCAAAAATTTGGGATCACAATATTTTCTATAAATCCTAATATACTCTTTTGCTTCGCCTTCTCTCTAAAACATTTTTCTTCATCTTCTGTGTTAGGATCTAGGTCACGGCTGGGGGACCGGGGTCTGGCCGGTCAACGCGTCTCACTCAAAGAGGTGGTGATTAATCCGGTTAGAGATTAATACCGGGGTTTCAATACTACACAAACTGTCACAAACCCTTGAACCAGGTTCAAGCGCGGAAGTGGTTTGTTTCAGGTTGAAGCAGCACACTCACGAGATAGGCAGGACCGGTTATTAATAAGACATGTTTGGAAATTGCTGGGTCGGTTTTTTAGCTTAGTAATTCGTTTTGGGTAAGGTTGGTCGGTTGGAGCAGTATTAGAAGATTAGTGCAGATCGGTTATAAAGTAAAGAAAGCAGAAAGCAAGTAACAAGACAGATTTTTATGGATGTTCGGAGATAAAACTCCTACGTCACCCCTTCCTCTCGAAACCGCGAGAAGGATATTCACTAAAGAATACAAACACAATCCGATCGAGACTTATTTCCTGCTCGATAATACTCGTACAATTTTAACCGAAATTGTAATACACTTCAAAATAAGCACTTTAAGGTTTTTAGAGATAGAGTACAATCTTTTCACTTAGGATGTAGAATATTCAGAACTTGTAATGATGCGTCGTTTACTCCTCTTCCACTCCTTCTTTTTAGGTGAAATGTGCCAACGGTCACATTTCATTTCCTTGAATCTGATTGGTTGAGCAGAGGTTCAGTGATTATGACCTGGCGGTCTATTCTTCAGACCTGGCGGTCTAGTCTTCTAGTGTAGGTCAAACCGGCTAGGTTTGTCTTTTACTCAATATGGCAACTGTCGGTTGGAAAGTTGTTTGTACTTGGAAGATTGTCTTTCTGATTTATCCTGAAGTAGAAAGATCTTGTAGGACGATCTTCTGCAGCCTGCAGACTTTCTTCAGACTTGTATGAATATGTCAATATTCAGTCTGTTCCTTCGGTATCATTCTCAACAGATACCCGAAGTGTTTTTTTATGCTGGCCAGTTATTTATTTTAACCAAATGACTTCCGGTTTTTTCATGGCTTCTGATTGACCGACTGTTTAATTGATTCTGGCCATCTAATTAGACCGATCTTGACTTTCTTGTGCGGTCATGTTTCTGGTCGGTTTAAATGCTTGACCGGTTGAGTTTCTTAACCGGTTTAGTAATTTGAACCGGTTCGGTCCTTTGCCTGTTCCTGCACAAGAGTTTTGTTTTTGTTAAGTTTTATTTAACCGATCTAATTTTATCTAACATTCTTCCTTTGTCAATCCTCCAATATAGCTAAGGATAACTCGTTCTCTAACAATGTCATGCAGGTTGATTTCAAATTAATTTTCGAATCTGGAACAAAGGAGATGAAGTCGTTTTTCGGATCTATTGAAGATTCCGGTCTCAGGCATTTCCTAGGAGGTTAGTTCGTTAGCTATAACGAAGCGGTACGGTTATTCTTTGATTCGGAGAAGATAGACGGAGAAGATATCTGGGTTGAGGTTAATGGTGTGGAGTTCTCCATTACTAAGAAAAGTTTGCAAAAACCATAAAGCTTCCAACACATGGACGGGATTTCTCCGAACCTATGTCTCCCGGCGTGATGGCTCATATGCAAATCTTCCTTTTAGACAGTGACGTTCCTATCAACTATAGAGGAAAGAAAAAGGATCTCAAATGCGAATATCGTCTTCTTTGCGACATCGTAGCCAAATTTCTTAAAGGAAGAGGCGGAAACTTCGACACAATCACCCAATCAATGTTCAAAAGGATGAGTGTCATCGTTAGGGTGACAGTATCAACTAAGGACGTGTTCTATTCAACACTCCCATCGAAATGGTGTCCTCTCATACCAAAAAGCATCGGCTATTCAATACAGATTGAATGGATTAGGAAACATTTATATGTTCCTACCGGTCTAGGTAACACTTTAAGCTCTAAGAAAATCCTAATTGGTGCTGCTATTGGTCATTACATATCTAGGACGAATAAAGCCAAGGAATCTAACTCCGAGGCTTCTAGAAAACAAACTAGCAGAAGTAGATCTTTCGTTGCGAAACCGGCAGAAAGAAAGTCAGTAAGCAGTCTGAAATAAGTACACGCAACTACTCGTACTGAATCAAGTAAGAGACTCGGATCTTGGATTGAGTCCACTACAAGCACCAATAGCATTGCCAAAACTGGAGCTGAAGAGACCGGAGAAATTACTTCATCTCTAAAGAAAGTTCGACTTGAGGTAAATATTCTCACTCCCCCTTTGTTTAATGCTTCATTAGTCCCGGTGGAAGGTACAACTCGTCAAACTACTACGATTGAGCCTGCGGATTTAGAGGCTCAATCGGCAATTAATATTCATATAGATCAGTCAGAAACTCCCCATACTAACTAGCTGGCAGTATTGCAAACCGATTGTCAAAAGGAACAACAAAACGACCGATCAGAAGTTGTTAAAACCGATCGGCTTAATGCACCACAAACCGAATAACCAGAAGTACTGATAACCAATTGGTCTGAAGCTGATAAAACCAATTGATCAAATCTTCTACAAATTGACCATCTTGAGATTACTGAAATCTGTGAAGTTGATCTTGATCAAATTATTTAGAAGGAGATCCCAATTCCAGAAACGCTTTTTAAAACTTTTGGTGATAAAACAACTACAACAGCCACAAATGAGGAATCCATCCCTATTCTAACTTTTCTTGAAGGGATCTTGTACACTATGCCTCCTCCAAACGAACATGATATAAGAAGGACTCCGACTAAATCATTCTCCTCCTTTGCTGCAATGAGAACATCAAGAAGGCTTGAAATTAAAGAACTGATTCCAGAACCCAAACAAGCGGAAGTTGCTGAAATTGGCAATGGTAAGTCAAACAAAGGTAAGTTAGATAAAGGTATCGCTCCTCCTCCTCCTCCTGACTCTCCTCTTGACGTAACTCCAGAAACACAGTCATCCATTCAATTGATTCTTGAAGAAGTTGAAGATAAAAATCAATCTATACAATGCTTGGGTGAACCTCAGGTTAGGAATGAGCTTTGGTGAAATTTTTTCGGATGTAGCAGAAGAAGAAAAATTGTCGTCCCTACTAGACTTGGAGGAGTCAATTTTCTCAATCACCAAAATAAGGTGAGTCGCCGAAGCTCTAAGGAAAAGTATATTCGGGGATGCTTATTCAAGAGGTAAAGCAATCTTTCCTATCTTCAAGGCGTGCAAGTCAAAGTATAATTTGACCTCTGATATAGCGAAATTAGACGTAGAGGTGATTAATCATCTAAAAGGGCTCATGGAGGAATATCTTACTACCATTCTCATTCTCAGTTTATTGATGGTGGTGAAACATCTAATTTAGAAGAAAATGGAATCCATCCTCCCTAAACCGACTTAAACTTTGATGACCATAATAAGCCTCTGGATTTCGTTGAAAAGATGCCTCCCCCTCAAGGAAAAACTCAAACGATTAGAACCAAGCAAATGCAAATCGAAGAAGTAACATCAAAGCGAAAATGGACAAGTTCTGAAGAACAGGAACGATTTGATGGATATTGGGTACGAGGACGATGCGTTAAGAGAATTATGGCGGTATGTCAAGACAGGATTGGGAGCGAATTGGTGAGGCTCAAAGAATTACATCGACTGACGAAGTAGACTCGGGTCTACTAGGATCAACTTCTGATGAAGACAAGAACGAGGATAGGCTAGATACAGCGATATTTAATCCTTTGTTCGCGGCTGACAAGGTTCATGCTCTCCCGTCAATTCGAAAATCCAGAACCAACCGATATTGAACCCTCCGGTTATTGAAGAGGAAATTGAAGCTCCACATTCAATGCTGTCGACTCCTACTCAATCTAAATTGGGTAAGTCTTCTAAATCTAAAGGAGTATTAGATCGTAGTAATAATAATAGGGAAAAGAGCCTTAAAGAACCGGTGGGTCCGGAAATGTCCCTTCAAATAAATGGTCACAGTGTTGTACCAATACAATATGTCCCTCACAGTTCAATTTTCTCAACACGATCTAATTCCAAAGAAATACCAAGGCAGGACATCTGACAAATTGTCATGGAGGCGCTAGCTCCGCGGCAAGAATCAATTAAGAATCGAGTGGATAGAATGGAGGCAATGCAACCATCCTCCTTAGGTGCGCATAACCAAGAATTGGCAAAAATGAGGCAGGAGATGCGTCAAGAGTTGGGTAAGATGCAACTCATTCTAAACAATCAAATAAGGAGAAATTGTTAGATTAAATTAGCTAATCAACTTAAGAAAATTAGCCAACAATTATAAAACTACTAGGTTTTTAATATTTAATTTAAATAATCAAAAAGGGAGAAATTGATAAGTAAAAATAGTTAATTAAGTAATAGTATTAATTAACTATTTAAATAAGAACCTAATTGTGTCAAAATAATCATGTGAAGATTAAACCAGATCGGTATTCAAATTAAAATCGGTTTTGTCAAAATATCGGCTTTCTAGAAATATCGGCTTTTTGGAAATATCGTCATTTTGACAAATCGGCTTTTGGAACATATCGGCATTTGGTACAAATCGGCTTTTGGAACATATCTGCATTTGGAACCAAATTAGCTTTTGGAACATATCGGCTTTTGGACCAAATCGGCTTTTGGAACAAATCGGCTTTTGGAAAATATCAGCATTTGGACCAAATTGTCATTTGGTACAAATCGGTTTTTGGAACAAATCGGCATTCTAGATATATCGGTATTTTGTAGATCGGCATTCTGCAAAGGCACTTCCGGTATTTTGCAGATTCGCTTTCTACAAGCACATCCGACATTCTATATTTCGGCATTTTATGAAGCGCATCCAGCATTTCACAACTCCCATTCTTTACTAACCTTGGGAACACATATATGGACTCTTTTGGCAAATTCAGACATCAGCTTTACACTTCCCAGATGAGTATTTTCATTTAAATGCAAAGACTGATGAAGATCTTCTTACACTTGCAGAACTAGAATCAGAGACAAGTTGAACAGTTTGAACCATACATTCCTTGGATATTGAAATTACATTAATGTAAATTTGTCTTACTATCATCCAAGTATAGACAAGATCAAAGAATATCTCATCTAAGGTACTATTCTGGATCTCAAACAATGAAGATCAAGAAAATGTTCTATGAAGCAGATATACCCGTTGAGCTGCAAATATGTACGTTGAAATATGCCTATTTAAGAAGACAGAGCTCAACCTTCTTTAGTACCTTTCACCCGCTATTAACCTTTCACCAACCTTCAAGCAACTAAACCTTTTGAACACACACGTTTTAGAACCCTCAATCTTTCAAGCTTTTGAAATTCACAAGTTCTCCAAGCGTGTTAGAGTTCTAAATTTGTATTACAATACTAGTTATTCTGTGTGAGTGAGCATTTTAAGTTGACAAAGTCGTTTATGTTCAATAGAGTGAGTGTATTGGAAGGTCGAAAACAGGCAGTAACTAAGCCCTAGTTGTTCGACTTAGTTTGTATACGTGTTATAAACAGACTGAATATTCTAGTGAATAGTCTTCTCAAAGGTTTGAGAAGAAGGGGTGACGTAGGGGTTTATACTTCGAACATCCATAAACTTTGTGTCTTGTATTCTATGTTTTTCATTATCTCATCATTCCTATTGATTATCTGTTGCTTCAAGCCCAAACAAACAGTTTCTCACTTGACTTATCAAGAGTTTGTGACGGCTTGTATTAAGTGGAAACGAGATAATCAACCTCTAACAGTGTTATTATTGAACGGTGTGTAAGCGTTCAACGTTGCGAGACCACATCTCCTTCGGCGATCCCGATCCTAATTGAAAGAAATAAAGTGTGGCATTTGACTCTAAGGTCGGTTAATCAATCGGTTATTGGAACCAGATGAGTTTTTCAAACAAGCTTAGTGAAGATGGCTTGGTTGTGAGAAACAAAGTCTGATTGACTTTGAGGAGTCAATTACCTCTGTTGCAAGACTTAAAGCAATCAGAATCTTCCAAAGTTTATGCATCTTTAAAATTTTTTAATGTTTATCAAATGAATGTGCAAAGTGCATTTATAAATGGAATTTTAAATGAAGATATGTACGTTGAATAACTTCTAGGCTTTCAAGATCACTCCTTACCAAACCATGTTTTTAAACTTGACAAAGCGTTATATGGTCTTAAACAAACTCCTAGATCTTGGTATGATACTTGAACAAAGTTTTTATTTGATCATGATTTTTAATTGGCACAATAAACAAAACTTTGTTTAGATTTGTTAAAGATTCTCACATTTTGCTTGTTTAAGTATATGTTGATGATATCATATTTGGCTCAAATAACCCCACTCTATGTGAGAAACTCGCTAGTTGATTTGCGGATAAATGCGAGATGAACATGATGAGAGAATTGAATTCTTCCTTGGACTTCAAGTTCACCAACTTGAAGATGGCATTTTCATCAACCAGTCAAATACACCAGGGAGCTTGCAAAGAAGTTCCGAAGGAGAGTTGTTTTGCCGCTGCCCAACTTCCAATCACTTCTTCCAACCAGATCGACAAGGATAAAGTTCGTCAGAGTGTCGACATAACTGCTTATAGAGGGATCATTTGTTCCTTTATCTACCTAACTGCAGAACCGACCAGACATTATGTTTGCCTTCGGCTCTAGGAAAAAATTTCAGGCTAACCCTAAACAATCTCATTATGTTGCTATAAACATGTATTTTTGAAGTATTTAAAGGGAACTCAAAAATATGGGATTGTGGTATCCGAAGGATTCTAGTTTCAATTTAATTAGCTATTTTGATGTAGACTATGCAAGTTGCAAGATCGATTGAAAGAGAACCAGTGGAACTTACTAGTTCCTTGGTGATCGTCTGATCTCTTGGTTCAGCAAGAAACAGACGTTTGTCGCCACATCTACTTCAGAGGATTAATATCTTACTGCAGGAAGTTGCTGCTCTCAGCTATTGTGGGTTCAATAACAGCTGAGGGACTACGACATTAAGGCGGACGAGTTACCGATTTTCTGCGACAACACTAGTGCCATAATGATTACATACAACCCGGTGTTGCATTCTCGGACTAAGCACATCGATATCTGACATCATTTCATTTGAGAGCATGTCAATTAGAAGTATATTCTTTTAGAATATCTCTCAACAGATCAACAAGTGGAAAACGTGTTCACGAAGCCACTCCCCGAAACTAAGTTTTCTTACTTTAGAAATGTTTTGGGTCTTTTAGACCTAATTAATTTTATTTAATTAATCATTTACAATTGAGGGGGAAATTTATTGATTAAAGTGGTTAGACAAACATAAGTAGACGGAGGTTTTAATTGAACTAATTAGATTAGTTGTTGTCTAAAGAAACTACTACTTAGACGAGTTGTGCTTAAGAAACTTACATATAGGCTTGGTTAGACATCTAACTATGAGGGCATCTAAAGCTTCTGTAGACGGTGCGTGATCAGACGTTGTCCAGACTTATACTAAAGTGTCTGTAGACGTGTCGGTGGATCAGACCACCGTCCACACTTAGTGTTAAAGCGTCTTGTAAATGTGCGTGATCAAACGTCGTCCAGACTTATGTTGAAACGTCTGTAGACATGCGTGATCAGACGCCTTCCAAAAGACGTCTATCCAATTTAGATGCAGGTATACGGATAGCTTAGACGACGTCTAACTACGTGTGTCCTTAGACGTCTCAACTTCGGACGTTGTGAGGACAAATTGTTTGTTCTTCAAGAGTTGTCCATGTACTTTTTCCCGCCCAAAACTCGAACAGTCATATCTTAAGTTTCAAATAACTTGCGAAGACACGTGTCTTTGCAGAGTTTAAAAATATGACTAAGTATTTATGACCGCTAATTACTTCACGTCGTTCAATTATGACTGGTTTTATGATATTTTAAATTGTCGACTTTTAATTAATAAGTTTCTTAGGAAAACATTTTTAATTAAATGACAGTTTATTCTTCAAATAATGTCTTTTGGACATGTGGATCTTTAAAATTCTACTTAAGGATGACTTGCATGCAAAAGACTTTTTTCACGCCATGTTGAGATTTCTGAAAAAACCTTAGACTTTTTCTCTGCCTTCTCTCTAAGAAACCTAAACTTTTCGTCGTCTCTCTTAAACTCAAATATGTATGTTAGAAACATATTTCATTCTTCCTCACAACACATTACATGTAATTTGAATCGGTCTACCAGTATGAATAGAGTGAGATAGTTGGGAGGTTTAGTTGTTAGAGGTGTCCTCGCCTCAGGAAGTTCCTCGGTGGTCCCATTCTTCTTTATGAAAAGGAAGTCCGGGAGTTCTTTATTTCTAAGAAGATTATTGGAGACCTCTATGAGCGATGGTGAAGGGCGTTCCTATTTCTGCTCCGTAGCCTCATTCGTCGAGTTCTTGAACTTCCATCGAAGTTCATTCATTCGACATGATGATTCCGGCCGAGATCCTCTCTGAAAATGAGATCCTATTATCGAACATCGGTGGTCCGGTAAACATCACGGGAAGAAAAAGATCTCAAATACCCCTTCTGTCTTTTAAATGATATTGTGGCGAAAGATATTATGCAAGGAAGAGCAGGTCTTTCGAACCTATACTCAAGACCGATTTGATATATATGGTGGCTTTAACTAAAGGGATTCCTGTCAACTAGGTGTCCGCCTTATTTTCAACTCTTTTCCATATTGTTTCTCTACATAGCAAGCAGAGTTTGGGCTTCTCAGTCCAACTTAGTCGGCTTTTGGAGCATCCGCAGGTTCTAGTAGGCGTGGGTGTGGCAGTTAACCCTTGTAGAACATTGACGATCGACATCGTGAAGAGCTTCCTTAAACGTATGAAGATGGTCAAGGAATCGAATTTCGAGTCCTTAGTTCCACAGACGAGTGGTCAATCGATCACTCGGTCTGAACGTCCTACGACTTCCGATCGTAAGATCCCTACATAGAAGGCTAGGCCTTCTGTTATGGAGTCCACTTACAGCACCAACAGTCGCAAGAGGGCACCTATCAGAGACACTAGATAAGTTGAATCCATGCCTAAAAGGGTGAGATTCGAGGGCAACCCCATCGTTGCTATTCCTCTGTCCTCGATCTCTCCATCTCCATCAGCTAGCCCAATGAAGGAGAGGGTCGTAACATCTGCTCACATTACTGAACAGACAGAGGTGTCTGAAGCACTTTAGACGACCTCCAAAGTTTCTCCTTGTTTGTCCATGGCTGATGCTCTAGCGAGTCAGCGCAAGTCGCTATTGGAGTCACCTGACCGTGGTGGTGTTCAGCTAACGCTATCCCAGGTAACCCCTTCTACACTAGCTGAAGTGTCATCTATTGAAGTTCCTTTGGTGGAACAGACTGCTGGACCGACTGCTGAGAAAATTGGTGTAAATATTGAAAACATTTAGGGGGAAGACACGCCTATCTTCCTCGCTGAACCAGTAGTGGTTGATGTTGTTGGTAATATTGAAATTGTTTTTCCTGAAACAAATCATGAGGTTGTGCCCTCGTCTTCTACTGCTATCATTGACAAAGAACCCATTCCAAACGATTGTTGTCCCTACTGGTGCTGCTCTCCCATAAAATTTTATCTCGAAGAACACATCTCATTTCGCCCTACTAAGAGCAGCACAGGGGGCTGCAAGAATTTTGTTTAGAGAATCAGCGCCTTCTCCTAAAACTATCGAGGTTCTAGGAAAAGTAAAAGGTGTGGACGAAGAAACTTCCAAGCACACATCAAAAGCAAATCTAATTTTCGACCTCATCATGGAAGATATTGAGGTGAAAGAGGCAAAGCGAATTGAAACTTTTGACACTTGGTTGAGCCAATGTCTCCATTCTCCATACGCCGAAATTATCACTAGCAAACATATTGCAAAGGAGTGGAAGGAGCTATTAAAAACGGAGGAGGCTGTTCTTTCATAGGCAAAATGACAAGTGTCCACGAGGCCCTTAAGCGAAGAGAACTTGTCGTGGAAAATACGATGGGGCATGCTCTTTATCCTCTTCTCAATAAAAGGAAGGCTAACTTCAACTCCTTTGACAAGTCTGCTCAAACGGAGGTGAAGGTTCTTAACCGCCTAAACTTCTCATGGAGTCCTACTGCTCCATTTCCAATCAATACGTTCATGGCACCGAGTCGTCTCGATCGGATGTCTTTAGAATCAGACAATCGCGTGTAGAGCTCAACTGTGTAGATACTAATGAAGAGGTTGTATGCATTGAGGCGAGCCTTGTCAAGTTCTCAGAACTAAGTAGACGCCCCTCCCATCTGATGCTCAACAAGGAACTCCTAATTCTGAGGAGGAAGAGGTTCTTGCTCCTATGTCTGAGCAGACGGCTATACCCACTCAAAAGGAGACGTTTGAATTCCCTCCAACGTCCGAACAGAAGCAAACTCTATTTGTTGAGGAGGCTACATCTCCTGTGTCTGATCAGACGCCCTTGCCCATTTAGAAAGAGACGTCTAGCATTCCACTCTCGTCAGAACTAGAGTAGACTCCATCTACTGAGAGGAAACACTCGAAACCGTCTGAACCAGAGTAAACTCCATCTGTAGAGGGGGAACGTGTCCGTTCTCAAAGGGCATCTAAAGCTAAAGCTGCTAAGTCTTCCTCTTCATCTGAAGAGAAGGAGTCTGAAGAGAGAATGCCTGCCCCTCTAACCAAAACTCGTCTATCTCTTGTGAGGACTGTTTGTTCCCTTCTTGAACATACTCTTCGGTCTTAAGATATTTCAGGATATGTCAATGAGATGTGTGCTGAAATACAAGGGACTCGAAGCTACTCCAGGGCAATGATAAATGCTCACCAAGCACCCGCCCAGGACAAAGAACCAAAGCACTCGATTCAGGTTAGCCTCCAAGGTAATCCTCTTCGCTCTGTCCCTGTTGGTTCACAAATTGTTTACTCTGTCCCTCCTTCTTCTGAGTAAATGTCTCCTGAAGTTGTAAGCGTCTGCAAGGTCCTCATGGATGCATTGGGCAAAATGAAGCAGAACATTCAAGACATGTCCTCCCGGCTGCCAAATCTCGAGAAGAGCTCTATAGAATCCTCTAAAGTTAATGTTGCCTTAGCCGCTGCACAAAAAAAACCCGATAAAAAACTGTTGTAGAACACGTATGAAGTAAAGCTCCTCAACATTCAGTATAAGAAGATGCATGCAAATATGCACAAGTAAAACTCGGATATTCATGACTAGACCAAGTCTTTTGCTCTTGAACTTCATAATGAGACAAGGTCTTCGATTGAATTTTTATCCATCTAGTTTCTTGAAGTTGCTAAATCTTTGAAGAGTGCTGAAGTAGAACGTTTAGAAGATGCCGTTATAGTTTCTAGACACTTCAATGTTGAGAAAGATATGGCATCTAAAGCCACTAAAGTTGCTGATGATATTAAAAATGGGGAAGAAAATCAACTAGCAATAATAAATCAAGAAGAAGATCGTATTCATAGAAGTCGTTCTCAAAGGAGAATAACAAGAGGTGGTCTGCCTATCCAAGGTGATCGTGGAGGTCGTGAAGGTCGTGGAGGTGGTTGTGGAGGTGGTCGAGGAGATAAACGAAGTTTCATAGAATGTGTACTCGACAACAGAGATCCTGATCGCTAAATACTCAAGAACTAAAAGGGAAGAATCTTGAACTTTCCTTTTCTTGAACTTTCCTTTCTCTATTTTATGAACTATGTGTGTGATTATAAATAGACTGGTTGGTTTCTGAGATTATATTTTTAAATCAATTTTTAACTTAGTTTTAAGATCTTCAAAAAGGGGGAAATTGTTGGATTAAATTAAATAAGGAAAATATTAATTTAATTAAGAAATAAATAATTAATTAACTTAAGAGATAAGAACGACATAATTTTAATGATGTGGTTATATAAAACTAAGTTGTGACTTGAACAAAACTAAGTTGGGTAACTTACTTTTGTACAAGTATAGATCTAAAGAAGACTGTATATTCGGACGTCGTCAAACTCCTTTAGACGTGGTCTAAGGAGTGCGTATTGTTAGACGTAGTCCAACTCTTGCAGATGCGGTCTAAAGAAAGCGCGGTTAGACGTCGTCTAACTCCTTCAGACGCGGTCTAAGGAAAGAGCGGTTAGACGTCGTCTAACTCCTTTAGATGTGGTCTAAGGAAAGTTTGATTAGACGTCATCTAACTCTTTCAAACGCGGTCTAAGGAAAGCGCAGTTAGACGTCGTCTAAGTCCTTTAGACGTGGTCTAATTAAAGCGCGCTTAGACGTCGTCTAACTCCTTCAGATGCGGTCTAAGGAAAGCGCGGTTAGACGTCGTCTAACTCCTTCAGACGCAGTTTAAGGAAAGCACGGTTAGACGTCGTCTAACTCCTTTAGACGCGGTCTGAGGAAAGCGCGGTTAGACGTCGTATAAATCCTTTAGACATTGTTTAAGGAAAGAGCGGTTAGACGTCGTCTAACTCCTTCAGACGCGGTCTAAGGAAAGCGTTGTTAGACGTCGTCTAACTCCTTTAGACGTGGTCTAATGAAGGAGCGTAGTTAGATGTCATCTAACTTCTTGTTAGACGTGGTCTGAAGAAGAAGCGTAGTTAGACGTCTTCCGACTTGATCAGACGTCTGGAGGAGCGTCTGTTTCTCTAGCTTTAAAACCAAACACCCGATTTTTGGCCATAAATTGTTTTGAACAAATTGATCATCACCCAGGTCAAATGATACCTTGAGATGATGATTTTAATGTTCTTGGGAGCTTTGTGAAGCTACTTAAGATCTTGGATCAAAGAATCCAAGTCTCTATCAAAAATGCAAAATTTGTAATTTTGATGTTCTTAAAGACTAAGAGGTCCGACCAGGACCAAGAGTAATGATCAAGGATTTTCGGTCAAAACCGAGAGGTCCGACCAATAAATTTAAGTCAAGACCGAGATGTTTGACCGAGGCTTTTCAGCTAGGATCGAGAGGTCCAACCGATGTTCTTCATCTAGGATCGAGATGCCCGACCGAGAATTTTAACATTCGACCGAGAAGCAGACTTATGATCAAGAAACAGACTGATAACTCCTGAACTTAGGACCGAAGACTTCCGCCTATGATCGAGAGGTCCAATCGAGAAATTAGACCTAGGAACGAGGAATCTCGCACTCGATCGAGAACTCCCAAACCCAGGATCGAAGACTTCCACCTATGACTGAGGCGTCCGACCGAGAATGGTAGCAAATGACCGAGATGCCTTAGAACCCCGACTGAGGGGATTCTGCACCCTGATCGAGGATCCTGAACCCGAACCGAGGGGTTCTCTGTCAGGACTGACGGCTTTATAGACATGACCGATAAAACAAACCCAAGACCAAGGACACCGATCCTAAGTCCATTTTGGTTCTCTTTTAAAATTCCAAAATTATTTTTGTGATTTTGAAACCTCAAAGCATATTCTAAAAATTCCGAAAAATTAGAAAACAATTTTAAAATATTTTTCGGATATTTCCACAAAAAAATATTTAGACAAAGGTTTGTTTATGATTTATTTTTAAACCCTAATGCATTTTAAAACGATGTTCTTCAGGTATTTTCCTCCCTTGTCATTATTAGCAATATGTACCAGTATTTAAATAATTGTTATTACAATTCTTTAAAAACACAAAAACCTATGAATGTCTATGATCGGAAGAATAATATGTTAAAATAAAACGTTATATAAATAATTTTCAAAAGCCAAATTTATAAGTAGAGACTGTTATTAAAACGAGTACGGATGATGAAGCGTAAACGCCCTTTTTCGAGTATCACCAAACTACGAATTTAAAAAAAAAAACTTTAGTTAAAATATGTATGTACACATATGCAAGTTGATTGATTTTTAAAAATCAATTGGCGACTTTATTTTTAAATAAATAATCTTTTAAATTAATTATTTTTAATTAATTTAAACAACGAATTCTAAAAGATCAAAATTTGATTACCAACATTTAAATAATTGTTATTACAATTCTATAAATACACAAAAACCAAAGCATGTCTAGGACCGGAAGAATAATCAATTAAAATAAAATGTTATATAACTAATTTTTAAAAGCCAAATTTATAAGTAGAGATCTTTTTTAAAACGAGTACGGAGAATGAAGCGCATAAGCCCTTTCCCGAGTATCACCAAACTACAAAGTTAAAGAAACTATAGTTAAAATATGTTTATACACATATGTCAGTTTATTGATTTTTAAAAATTAATTGACGACTAATTTATTTTCAAATAAATAATCTTTTCAATATATAATTTTAATTAATTTAAATAACGGATTTCTAAGAGATCAAATTGTAATTTGATTATGGTAAATCTTCCTATTTAAATTTGAATTTAAATTAACTGTTTTTAATTAATTTTAAAAAATGTCAGGAATTATTTAAAATCTTTTAAAATAATATTTTATTTTTAAATGATTTTTGACACGCAAATCGATGTTGTAATTTTTTTTTTTGAATAATATTTTTTCTTACAAATTTATTCTACCAATAATTTTTCTTAATAAAATATTTAAAAATAAAAATATATATATCTAACTATAAATATGTTAAGTTTTAAATTATTAGAAATGTATTTAAAACTTAATTATTATTATTAAAAAAACAAAAAGAACAAAAATAATTTTTTTATTACTACATATTTTTTTATTTAATCATTTATATACATATTAAGTATAAATGTTGTTTTAATATTTGTCCAATTATCTAATACAATAATTTATAATCATAAAAAATAAATTAAGACGTTGTATATATCAATTTTTTTAATAATAAAATGTAATTCTTTCTTCTCATTTTTTTTATCTTCAAAAAATTTATTCCTCTCTTCTTATTTTATCTTAAAAAACTCATTTAACTTTTTTTCAATCTGTATTTTAAATTTTCTTAAGTTATACTAACAATAAAGTTGTTATCTCTTCAACATTCACCTATTCACCTACTAAGTAGGCATGACAAAGTGGAACCGACGGTTCGGGTACCCGAAGGAATCGAACCGATCGGTTCGGATAATTTATTTGATTTTTAGTTCTAAGGTAAAATCGGGGCAGAATCGATCGGTTCGGATATCCAAGAAATAAACCGATACCAGAACTCAAAATAAATTAATATCCACATAAATCTACTTCCCTCTTCTAAACTTTGGCTGTATGGTTCCCTTCGTCCGCCGCCCAAAGATGCTCTCTCCGGTGGTTCCGTAAACAACGTTCCTAACGAATCCTTGTTCTTCGTCGACAACACAACTGGTACTATTTCTTTTCTCACTCTTTGTTTTGTTTTCGATGTGTTTTTTTTTGATAAACCGTTAGTCATCCAACCGACCTAATTTCTCATAGTGAATGATTATGTTATACAAGTTTTCTCTTTGGTTGGACCTTTTTTCTCATGCGGACGGGCGTAGTTGTTTTGTATATGTTTTAATTGGGTAATTTTTTTTCATTATTCTGATTCTAAGATTTGGCAATTGGAAAATTCATTTTTCGTACATACAGAATAGAAGTGAGAGTCAGTTGGGGGATTAGAACTGAGAGAATGTGAGCATGGGATTCAGTTTTAGAGATTGGAGATCGGAACCATCAAGTTTAAACTATGGTTTATTTCTTAATGGACATGATCTGCTCCTGGTCTATTTCTTACATAGACATTTGGGTAGTTGTTAGTGAGCTTGGGGATCAAGATCATGTATCACATGTTCTTTATAAGGACTAGCATATCATTCCAGCCCACTTCAATCAAAGTACTTGATAAGGATTATTCATTCTCTTATATTCGTTTTCCTTTATTGGTAAAAGAAAGAATCCAGTCTTTTGAGAAGTGGATTTGATAGTTTTTTGTCCAAGATCTGATAATATGCATACATATCCCAAATCAGATCAATTGGATTAGTAAAATAAACATGACAATAAACAGGTTTAAGGACAAATTATATAGATAACCTCTTTAGATTGTCAGCCCTCCCCTAAGTCAGGAACCTTAATCCACAATCCCTAGTTTGTAAGCTGGTGATTTCTGTTTCGTTGATTATGTGAGTGTTTTTATATTCAAATAGGTAAGAAATTTTAAAGGTAAGATTATTCATTGATTCATAATAAGAAGTAACAGGTATTTCCATGTGGTTTTGTGCATAAAAAATATCAGTAACTCTTTTCCTTTTGAAATGCTAGCTTGTTGTTGGGTTTCTTAGTATTCCATATATTGGGAATGATCTAAAAGGTTATGATATAGCTAAGTTAATGATTTTTCCCCTAATCGTAGTTGTCAATAGCATATAGCGCTAAATAGCGCCAAAGCCTCTCATGGCTATAGCGTAGCGAGGGCTATTTGAAAATAAAGCACTAAAACATGTAAATATTAAAAATAAAA
>NW_025919026.1:0-15137 GCF_907164915.1 Impatiens glandulifera
TCCTAATCTACTACCAGTTAACAAAGTATTTCCATCTTGGTCCTTAACTAAACATGCATGAGTTTGAAAATCAACTGACAAACCATTATTACATAACTGACTGATACTGATCAAGTTATAACACATATTGTCTACAAGTAACATGTCATTAATGGTTAGGTTACCATGGATAATCTTATCCTAACCCATGGTCTTACCCTTCTTGTTGTCACCAAAAGTAATCTTAGGTCCAGAGCAATCTGCTATATCAGTAAGAAGTCGTTTGTTTCCTGTCATATGCCTGGAACATCCGCTATCAAGATACCATACAGATTCCTCCAGCCCATCGTTTATTTGTACCTACACAAATGAATATTTACAATTTTTTGGTACCCATTTTTAATTGGGTCCTCGTTCAGTCAGTCTCTTAGGAATCCATATTTGAGTTATCCTGATGGATTTCCTATTTTGTGCTGTGATTAATGCGTATGATTTTGACATAGCAGACGTCTTCTTGCTAGCCCCTGATCCCTTAGCTTTTGAAGACGATTTTCTCTTAAAACTCCTTGACTTTGAGTCAGGTTTTAGATTGTTAGACCTACTGGCTTCTTCTAACTTATTTTTCAGCCAGCTAATAGTCGGCGGAACATAAGTTATTTTGTTTTTGAAAGCTAATTCTTCGTGAATAGGATTAGATTCACTATCAGTCACACTCCCTTTAACAAAACTTATTGGCTTAAGCTTGTCATTTGCTGAGTTTGACTTTTTGCAGGACAAATTAGGGTCATTGCTATCAAATACCACACCGGATCTAGATCCAACAGGTTTTAAAATACTGATATGATGTTTGACAGCATCTCCAGACCTTGTCCAACCACTAACTACATAGTTTAGCTTTCTATTTTCAGCAGAAAGGGTTTCAATCTGTTCTTTGAGCATTTCATTTTCTGATAAAATCTCTATTTCTTTCTTTTCAAAAACATTTGTTTTAGAAGTTTTATGAGAGGAAGAAGTATTGGCCTCATATTTCACTTTCATCTCATAAAACAAATCTGATAACTTTTTGTACTCAAAGGCCATTTCATTGAGTGCATTAGTCAACTCTTCGTTTGTAAATTCTAGTGTAGAGACATCATTTTCCTTGGATTGATCGTCTGCCATCAAGCATGTAACATCTTCAGTCTCTCTTTCAACAGGAGACTCCTCTAAATCGTTATCAACCCATTTGGATTTGTTTTCAACACTCATGAAAACTTTCTAATCCATCTTTGCTTAAACGTTTCTACCATAGATCTGAGTAAGCTTATCCCATATTTCTTTAGTAGAGGAACAAGACTTGATTTTATAGAATACGTTCATGTTGATCGATTGATATAGAATGCTCCTAGCAACATTATCCAGGTTGTTGGTCATCTTGTCTTCAGTAGTCCATTCACTTCTTAGATTCGAAATCTTTATGGGCCATCAGTAATGACGCTCCACATATCACAATCAAGAGTAGTCAAGTGAGCTTGCATTCTCATCATCCAATATTCACAGTTGTCTCTTGAAAGAATAGGGATCTCATTGATGATAAACATGATTCAGGTTCTGAAAGCTTGAGAATAGAAACAGAGTTTTGATACCAATTGATAGGATCGGCTTAATCAATAGAGACGGGGGTCTGGCGATTGATGAAGGCTTAAGAAAAACGATTTGAAAGAAATTTTGTTATGGATTTAATTCACTTTCTATTCTACACAAACCCTTGTAAACACTTGAAACAAAATCAAGTGCGGAAATGTTTACTTAGGTTTGAAGCTTAGGATCAAGAATGAGAAGACGACAGAAAGGAACAACTCAGCAGTTTGTTTATGGATGTTCGGAGTAAACTCTCTTACGTCATCCCTTCTTCCAACCACCGGAAGGATTCACTATAATATGTTTTGAATCAAATACAGTTTGCACGAATAGCTCACTGTTGAACAGAACAGACTCTGTTAAACTTACAATATGATGAATATCACTCAGCTAAAATAGTGCTTTGATTCTAACTCTCTCTTGATTAAGACACAGTAATTCAGGAAAGCAGCTAACGGTTTGAAAGTTCAAGAGCTTGATTTCTCAGTAATTCTAGAGATTCTTCTTAGAATGCGAGCGAGAGATCAATAGATTGTCCATTGTCCTTTAGATTCTTTAAGTAAGGAACGGGTACCAACGGTCGAATCTTCATAATGACAAGTGGCGAGCTTTCATTTGAACGCCCCCATAGTACACAAAAAACTTTGAATACAAGGATCGTGGTCGTACACAACAGGTAGTGCGCCGAATATTCTTCAGAGATGTACTTACAAAACAAGTAATGTGAAAGATATTCGCTTACGTACCATTGGTTGCAGCTGGCTGTCGTACTGATCTTCACTAGAAAGTGGAGCAAGAGTAGCGTACAGTTAGAGTACGTGGGTAGGCGGGTGCTAGCTTCAACCAACTCCTTAAACATGGCATTAGACGTATTTCAATTAGACGACCTCGTCTAATGAAATAAGACGTCCCCGTCTAATAACAGGATCCATTAGACCACCTGGTCTAATGGGATTAGACTCCACGTCTAATTACGGTTCCACTTCAAAATAGTCTGAAGGAGTTAGACTGCAAGTCTAACTTTCTCTTTCCATTAGACTCCACATCTAATTCAACTAGTTAGACTGCACGTCTAACTCCGCTAGTTAGACTGCACGTCTAACTCTGCTAGTTAGACTGCACGTCTAACTCCATATGTTAGACTACACGTCTAACTTCACTAGTTAAAGTGCACGTTTAACTCCGTGCCAATTAGACTGCACGTCTAATTCTGGGCCTATTAGAATGCACGTCTAACTACGTGCCTGTTAGCCTACACGTCTAACTCAATTAGTTAGACTGTACATCTAATTCCGTGTGTTAGACTGCACGTCTAACTCCGCTAGTTAGACTGTACGTCTAACTCAACCAGTTAGACTCATGTCTAACTCCGCTAGTTAGACTGCACGTCTAACTCAACCATTTAGACTATACGTTTAACTTCGTGCATCTAAAGCCAGATCGGTCTAATGAACATCATTAGGACCAAGTCTAATGTAATCTAATTTCGATACACCTGCATCAAAAATAATTAGACGTATAGATTATCCATTCATCATCAAAATTCCAATAGTCAAACTATTTCAACACTTAGTCAAAATAATTTGACCCACATACTATTAGTTGGTATGAAGGAAAACCCAACCTATGCAGACGGGAGATTCCAAGAACTAGGTTCAATGTGACAACCTAATAGTAATAACCTAATAGTAATGACTTTGAAAGTTATTGTGGAGGATTAATCCTATAATGAAACAATATATATTTTGACGAGGATAAACATATCGCTTTTATTCCCAACCCCGACCCCGACCATCACCATCGGGTACCCATATATATCAGATATATGGTATTTATTGTCATTCC
Source organism: Impatiens glandulifera (assembly GCF_907164915.1). NCBI lineage: Eukaryota > Viridiplantae > Streptophyta > Magnoliopsida > Ericales > Balsaminaceae > Impatiens > Impatiens glandulifera. The sequence continues at coordinate 3,445 of NW_025919026.1, forward strand.
TAGAGTAATTTGACATCAAATAATTTTAAGTACTTATTTGTATGAATATAAATTACATGGACCATATTTCATTTAATTCCATTAAAATGTCATTATCAAGATTTTTATAACCATTGTGTAATTTTAATTATAATGAATTCAAATATATTGAATATCATAATGGACAAAAATGTCATAGAATTTAATGTGTAATTCCAATTATTTCAATGTATAAATTAATTCATTAGAATTAATTTGTACAGACAATTAAATAAAATAATTTTTTAGTTCCATCTCCCATGAGTTCCTTAAATTGCAGGGTGTGTCTCAAGCCATGGCCTCAACTTACCACCGTAATCTGATTACTTACTACTGTAATCAAAGGTGGTTAATTGTTGTCTTGCGACGTGTTGGATAACGTCCTCACCATTCAAAGTTATATATGGATATAAACTTTCGATACACAAACCATACCTCGCGGGCGACTTGAGAATTGAAGAAGTCAAATGCACTCTACTCACTAGGGAAGCGACTCTTCAATTGTTCAAGTTTCACTTAGGCGAACTTATAACCAGATGAAACAATCATAGGATAAATGCATGATGGTGGTAAAATTGACAATCGAGGACTAGGCTTCAACCTTCAGCCCTATCAAAAAAAATGTTAGTGCAAAAGAAGTATCATAAGATAACACCATAATTCTTTGGCCTCTTCCTCTTCAAAGGACAGATTAGAGAAGTAACGCATTAGTTAAATATAGGGTATGCAACTAAGATTCGTATTTCAAAGCTCTCAGTTGAAAAGTTATCGAGAACACCGAAGACCATAAAAGTGATTCCTAATATCATTTCACGGCATTAGGTTTTACAAATCATTCGAGTGGAACAAGATCTACAGATCGATGGCAAACATCGTCATCATGTACAAGTCAAATGTACTGGTAGAGAAGATGACAAAAAATTGTGGGAAGATGTAAAAGCTCTAGGGTTTCAACATCCGGAGTCGTTGCTGGAATGAGGTCAACGTCGAAAGAGATTTGTCTGAATTCGTCGGGGTCGCTGAATTTCTGAAGAGACATGTTTTGTTACTAAATGTGACTAAAATAAACATTGAACGGTCTAGGAATAGACAAGTGGAAGCATCAAAATAGCCAGATCAAGAAGTTGTTTGTTTTTATACTTTGTTATTTGTTTTTAAATCATCTATATATATTTAATGACGCTTAATTTAAAATGTTGGAGTATACAACACGCTTTCTCCACAATCATTAACAAATAAGATAATTTCTCTTTCCTAATAATTGTTTATCTTAATTATTTTCTCTCTCCAAATAATTATATATATATATATATAATTATATAAACTTCTTTCCTAATATATATATTTCTCTCCTTTAATTTAATTATTAAATAATTTTTACTTTCTCTTACCATATAAATATTTATCTTTTTTTGCACTAATAATATAAAATATTTTTTTATCAATAATTTTATATTAAATATATAATATTACATAACATATTTATTTTTATATTTAATAATAATAATATATATATAGTAATGTTTAAAGTCAACATACACCACATTAATCCAGTCATTAGATATATAATCCACATCATCAAATATTTCTCTCTCCTCTTTCCTTCTCTCCTTCTCTTTATTTTATAATTTTTCTTTCCTAATAATTATTTATCTTAATTATTTTCTCTCTTATATATATATATATATATATATATTTCTTCATTAATTTAATTATTAAGTATTTTTTACTCTCTTTTACCATATAAATATTTATATTTTTTTCGCACTAATAATATAAAATATTTTTTTTATCAATAATGTTATATTAAAATTTATAATATTACATAACCTTTTTTTATATTTAATAATAAGAATATATATAAATACATAATAATATTTAAAATCAACAAATACCACATTAATTCATATCATCAAATATTTTCTCTCTCCTTTCTCCTCCTCCTTATTTCTTAATTAAATTTTGTTTTTTCCATTATATATATATTATCTAAAACATTATCTATATTAATATTAATTCAAGATATAAACAAAAAAAAAATTGGTTATAAATGAATCTAACTTCATAATTTTTATATTTATATATAAATATAAACAAATTTTTTTCTATTTTTATAGATGCACATACCTTCATAATTTTATATTTATTGGTTACCTTATATATATATTATATTAGTTTTCATCATTAATTTTATATAAATACATTTTATCTTTTATCATGCATTTTTTCACTCATCATATATATATATATATAATATTTTTTTTATAAGTATAAATAATTTTTATGTTAATATAAAAATTAACTAATTGATAATAAATATTAAATACAAAATAAATATGCATACATAAAATAATAAAATTATTTTCAACAATCATAAGTGATCTAGCGGTTTAAGTGTTCACATTTCATGTGTAAGACCAGAGTTCGAATCCCATAACATGCAAAATTTTAAACAAATCATAGGCATCTGAAAGTGTGATGTTGGAATTAGTGGTTGATTTGACGAGCATTTAAATGTTTAAGGTCACGAGATGGAGGTTGGGTGGTCGGTGGTTTGTCAAGTATGATATTGAAATTCGTGGTTGGTATGACGAGCATTTGAAATTGTGAGGTCACGAAATGGAGGTCGAGTAGTGGGTGGTTTGTCGAATGTGATGTCGGAATTAGTGGTTGGTTTGGTAAGCATTTGAAAGTGTGAGGTCACGAGATGGAGGTCGAGTGGTAGGTGGTTTGTCGAGTGTGAAGTCGGAATTAGTGGTTGGGTTGGCGAGCATTTGAAAGTGTGAGATCACGAGATGGAGGTCGGGTGGTGGTTAATATATATGCGTACACAAAATAATAAAATTATTTTAACAATCATAAGTAATCTAGCGTTTAAATATTCACATTTCATGTGAAAGACCAGGTTTCGAATCCCAAAACATGCAAATTTATATTTTCAACGATGTATTCTTGACTGGTTTGTCGAGCGTGAGGTCAGAGTTAGTGGTTGGTTTGGTGAGCATTTACAAGTATGAGGTCACGAGATGGAGGTCGGGTGGTGGGTGGTTTATCGAGTGTGAGTTTGGAATTAATGGTTGGTTTGAAGAGAATTTGAAAATGTGAGGTCACGAGATGGAGGTCGGGTGGTGGGTGGTTTGTCGAGTGTGATGACGTCGGAATTAGTGGTTAGTTTGGAGAACATTTAAAAGTGTGAGGTCACGAGATGAGGTCGGGTGGTGGTTGGTTTGTCGAGTGTGGGGTTTGAATTAATTGTTGGTTTGACGAGCATTTGAAAGTGTGAGATCACGAGATGAATGTCGGGTGGTGGTTAACTAATTGGTAATAAATATTAAATACAAAATATATATGCATACACAAAATAATAATTAAAATTATTTCAAAAAACATAAATGGTTTAAGTGTTCAAATTTCATGCGGAAGACTAGGTTTCGAATCCCAAAACATGAAAATTTATATTTTCAACGATGTATTCTTGACTATAATATATGGTGGCACAACTTTTAAACATATGATAAGCATCTGAAAGTGTGAGGTCAGAATTAGTGGTTGGTTTGGGCATCTGAAAGTGTGAAGTCGGAATTAGTGGTTGGTTTGGGCATTTGAAAGTGTGAGTTCAGAATTAGTGGTTGGTTTGGAAAACTGAAAATGTGAATTCATGCGGAATGCACGGGATTCATGCTAGTTTTCAATAATATAACAAATCCAAATATACGTCCCAATTAGACACCAAACATGTTTTCAATATATAACCGTTTAAAGTTCTTTAAAATAAACGTAAATATAATTGGTTAATCTAAGTGTACTTGTGTACAATCTCAAATTACAAAATTAACATTATAAATTATTATAACATTACACGTACATATTACAAGTTAAAATACATTAAAAAAAATTTGATCGGGATTTATCGCTAACGTTGTCCACATCTTCTTCATCAATTCGAAATCTCGTCGACCTCATCCATTACCGCGGTTTCTTCCTAGAGACCGAAAATGAAACGGAGCAATGTCACGTAAATATGAATGTTCAACAAGCAACCATCTTCCCAATTGCACGATTCCGAGGCAGTTGAACGCTAGGAGAGAGATGACAGAGTTGTAGAGGGATTCCGAGTTTCGAGCAGAAGTATCGAGAGGGCGAGAGGGCGGTGGTCGACAGATCCAACGAGATCACGTAGATGAACAGTGGAAGTTGAGTTGTTGTCTAGAGGGATAAAACGGTGGCGGAGAAAGACCACATTTAAGAAACTGTCCTTGCTTGCATATGCGGTAATCACGGGGTTCAACAAAGTCCGAGGTAGATGGTGGAGGAGCTCCTATTGGAATTTCGTTGACTAGCGGGATAAGTTGTTTTTGGTTAATAATAATAAAGAAATAAATTTAGGTTTTTGTTTGTTTGATATTAAAAAAAGTATAATAAATGAATAACATGATGACGTTAAAAAGTGTTAACAGAGTTAGTGTGAGTGCTAAATATAACCAAATAATGCAGGAGAGTTCTCTAAGAGTTCTATATTTGACAAAAATCTTCGACTACACTCCTAAATATGTCATTAATCCCAAAAAAAAAAATATGAGAATAGAAAATTAACATTACAAAAATGATTGTTTCACATCAAAGGTTATCTGGGTAATATACAATATTTTGAAATAAAATATTAAAAACTTGATCATCCTTTATACATTTTTTTATGTATCAAGAACTCATTGTCCTCCTGATCATGTGTCTGAATCCTCATATTTTACAACAAAAAAAATTGTTATTTTAAAATTAATATAATGTATTTATTTTGCAGAAGAATAAAAAGAGAAAAAAAATAAACATGCAAACCGATCCAACATGGAAGTCAATCGAGTCAGCCCGATCAAAGGAGGAAGACAATGACGAAGCCGCGAGAAAGGGCAATACAGAAGCAGCCCTCGATGTTCACAGGTTCAAATTAAGGTTTTGGTTGAAATGGGGATAAAAAATATAAAAAGATCATAAATGGAGGGAGGGTACAAGGTTTAGGAAGAAGAAATCTTAGAATTTGTAAGTTCAAAAATGATGGCAGTGGACTAAACGAATAAGGCCGCGACCGAGAACCTCGCGATTGGCACTTGAAGCCCGCGACTGAGAAGAGAAGTGGCCCAACCTCCCCTACGACCTAGCGAGAATGCTTGTGACTTGCAGAAATTAAAATAAAAAAGATTTTTATTAATTTATTTTATTTTTTACATTCCTTTATTAAGTAACAAAAACAATTATATAGAAATAATAAATAATAGTTTTAAATAATAAAAACTATAATTATAAAATAAAATTTAAAGTAATTTTAAAAACATTAAAAAAAATTAGAAAAAAACATTATAGCAATACAAATTCGGTATCTAATTTTATTAAATGAGGTTTTAAATCAAAAATAAAAAAACGCATAGAAGAAAAATTAGTGGAATAATTCTGAATTATTTTGTGTTACTATGCCTGAAATTGTGATTCCTAACACTTGCATGCTAGAAAATTGAAGAATTTTACATTGGAGAGCTGTTTTTCAGAAATTTTGACCGTTTAATTATTTATTTCTTAATATATTCCAAAGAAAATCATTTCTTAATATATTCCAAAGAAAATCAAAGTCTATTTCATTTTCATTTGTATTGTCTTGTGACAGTTAATACTTAATATGCATCAGTGGCGGATCTACTGGGGGTAAAAGTGTTATTTTATATGTTTACCAAATAAGGCTTTGTCTTGTTGGTTTTGGATTTGGAGCTGAAATGTATAATAGAGGTCCTCTCACATTTCCCAGTTCAGATCTTCTGCTACCGATTGCCGTGTTCCCCTGTGGCGGACCAATCAGATTGCAGCATTATTAATTTAATAATAAATCAATCTGGGCAGGAGACGGAGGGAGGGAGAATCCGGAATCCGGGTTTAGGCCCGGGTTCACACCAGACGCCGTTAACAGAAGCGCCCGTTAACGCCAGGAAATAATATAATATTCAGATAATACCCAGATAAGATATCTTCGCTCTGATCTACACGCCCGTTGCCATGACCCTCATGTAAACCCCGCATACCCACCCATGAGAAGACCGCCTGCCGTTCGTGAAAATACACTTACACTTCCATGTAAAGACCGAATTGACAGTCATATTTTCTTTACGTTTATTAAATATTAATTTAATTTATTAATTAACACAGGCAGCGATATAATATTCGCTTCAAGTAATTCAATCTTTTATTTTCTTGGATTTTTTATTTACTTTTTTTATTTAATTTTTTTTTACCTCGAGACTCTCTGGAGCGAAGATATATTTGCTTCAATTAATTTTAATAAAAACCCCATGTAAAACCCCCCTACCCACACATGTAAAGACCGCTTGACTACCATGTAAAGACACTTACCCGTTTATGTGAAGACCAAAATGACATGGATTTTATATTTCCGTTTATTAAATATTAATTCAATTAATTGAAGATGACATGCAGCAACCGAACAAATCTTCGCCTCGATTACCGGCTATTTTTTTTTTCCTATTTTTTTTTATTTCCTTTTTTTTGCCTCGAGACTCTCTGGAGCGAAGATATATTTGCTTCAATTAATTTTAATAAAAACCTCATGTAAAACCCCCCTACCCACACATGTAAAGACCGCTTGACTACCATGTAAAGACACTTACCCGTTTATGTGAAGACCAAAATGACATGGATTTTATATTTCCGTTTATTAAATATTAATTCAATTAATTGAAGATGACATGCAGCAACCGAACAAATCTTCGCCTCGATTACCGGCTATTTTTTTTTTTCTATTTTTTTTTATTTCATTTTTTTTGCCTCGAGACTCTCTGGAGCGAAGATATATTTGATTCAATTCATTCTAATAAAAACCTCATGTAAAACCCCCCTACCCACCCATGAGAAGACCGCTTGACTACCATGTAAAGACACTTACCCGTTTATGTGAAGACCAAAATTACATGGATTTTATATTTCCGTTTATTAAATATTAATTCAATTAATTGAAGATGACATGCAGCAACCGAACAAATCTTCGCCTCAATTACCGGCTAGTTTTTTTTTCCTAATTTTTTTTTATTTCCTTTTTTTTGCCTCGAGACTCTCTGGAGCGAAGATATATTTGCTTCAATTCATTCTAATAAAAACCTCATGTAAAACCCCCCTACCCACCCATGAGAAGACCGCTTGACTACCATGTAAAGACACTTACCCGTTTATGTGAAGACCAAAATTACATGGATTTTATATTTCCGTTTATTAAATATTAATTCAATTAATTGAAGATGACATGCAGCAACCGAACAAATCTTCGCCTCAATTACCGGCTATTTTTTTTTTCCTATTTTTTTTTATTTAATTTTTTTTGGCTGGAGACCTTCATGAGCGAAGGTATATTTGTTTCAATTAATTTATTACTTTTTTTTATTTATTTAAATTTTTTCGCTGGAAAAGAACATTTGTTCGCCTAGACCATGTTCCATGTAAAATGGATTGAATAGTCGCTTCTCGAGAGAACACTTATTCGCCCCTGGTCCCTGTGTCATGTTACATGGAATGAATAGTCGCTTTTCGAAAGAAGACATGTTCGTCCCGGTTACATGAATATATATACCCCCTAATATGATTATTTTATTATCATTTCCGCCCGATTCATCTCTCTCTCTTCCTGCCTCCTTTTCACGGCGATTCGTAACCGGCTCCCCGTCGACCGAACCTGAATCCACATCTTCACGACTCCACAATGGTACGTATTCCTGACTAGTAGCTTTTAATATTTAGGATTATGGAACTACTACACTAGATTCTGTTATGTGATGTTGTTGTCTCTTTAATCTTTAGGAAACCCTACTCTCAAAATGTTACCTTGACTGTAAATCAATGTTCTTTAGGAAAACTTACCTAGTGTTGTGTTTTGTGATATTATTTCCCTGAAACCCTAGTACATACTCACAAAGACCTTTTTTTTTTCATGCACGTGCAGGCTGCCTCAGCATCCGTCCAAAACTTTGGCAAAGATTGGATTTTATGCCCAAATCAATTAACAAGTGAAGAGATAGTACTCTTCGTTACATTTCTCCCTTTTTTTTCCATATTGTTTAAGTTTTCATCCTGTTTAACTGAAATATTTATGATTGTTCTTAAACAGCACTTGATGCAACAATATGCTAACACATGTGGTGCCACGGTGTCAATGAGGTGGCGAGACGATGTTACCCACGTCATAGCATCCACCGATTCTAATGGTGGATGCGGTCGCACTATCAAAGTATTGAAGGGCATATTGAACGGGAGTTGGATCCTTACCATTGATTGTGAGACTCTGTTATTCTTAACCCTTTACTGTTAACTCAATATTCATTTTCACATATATGAAACTAAAAACACCTATTGCTTTTATACAGGGATAAAATCATCAATCAGATTTAACTGTTACGTGGACGAGGAACCATACGAGGTGCAGCGAGATAATCATGGGACTGTGGGCGGTCCAAGAGCTGGCAGAATGCGGTATTTGAACAATGTAAGTTTTGTCTTATTCCCTCCTCCATATGATATTCAATTGTCCATCATTATTAATAATGTATTGTATTTTCTTTCAGCTGCCCAAACTCTTCGACAGTTACACCTTCATATTTGCAGGGGAATTCATCCCGGCTTACAAACTTGATCTTATGGGGTTTGTAATTGCTGGAGGAGGTACAACTAAAGAAATGGAGAATCCATTTGTCGAGCCCGAGGACGACAAAACTATAGTTGTATACGACAAGTCTAGGCACGATGTTAATGAACTTGTTTGGGTATTTGAGGCAGAGAATCCTCTGAAGACATATTTGGATGTGTTTGGTGTTCCTCACACAAGCTTGCTAGAATCCATTGCTGCTTGTGATTTGAAGCCTTTGTTTTTGTAATAGACATGTGTTGGTTTAATTTGTTACTTAATATTTGAATATTTTGCATTCTTGAAAATTCAATGTCATATTTGATTTCAGAATTATGTTTTTTGTTCTTCGAATTGTTTTTTTTTAAACATCAGCCTTATATTTATCTAAATCTTGAAACATTAACAAATACTGTATAACTTGAAGTATAAATTTGATAAATAATTAATATTTTTTAAAACTACTGTCAAAATAATATTTGTAAAACAATTGTCAAAACAATAATGTGAAGAAATCTTCGCTTACTGATTGATTGATTGATTTATTAATTTAATTTCATAATAATTTTTGTCATTTAATTATTAAAATGAAATAATTTTTTTAACAAGTCACCTCACCGCCACCTAACACCTGCCACCTTTTCATTAAATGCTGCATGCAGCAAGCCATGCTGCTAAGCTAGACAACTTTGTACTCTTCTCTCTCTCTACTGTACGACCATTTCTTCGCCGGAGTTATACTACATTGTCTACCATCGACCTCTCCTTCGCCGGAGACTTCCTTATAATATCAATCCGTCTTCCTAAATTATAAAATGGTATGTTTTTGAATGTCATCTATACCTCCTTTACTTTTCTTCCCAACCTTTTCTATGTTTTTTGAATACTCGACATGAAATGTTCTGTTCTTTTTGATTATCAGGAAGGAATACGTATCAGCGAGAATGATATGGACGAGAATGATATTATTGATTTAAGGTAACATTGTTTAACTTCTCCATTTTTTGTAGTGCACATGTAAGCGAAGATCTCTTCACTACTATATTATGAGATAATATCTTATGAAGCGAAACTATATTCGCCTAATATTACAATCTTCATACTGTTGAAGTGAAGCTTTCTTCGCTTATATTGTTTTCATTTTCCAATAATCTACAAACCTTTATTTTCCACTTGTTCAAACTGAACAGCGAATCTGCTACTTGTCGTCGTCAATTGAATTTCGATGGAAACGGCCAACCTTTGGAGGACATCGAATCCAACTTAATTCCACTTTTAGGTAGAGAATTTGAGAGTGAAGAAGAAGGCTACGTATTCTACTTAGCATACGCTAAACTAATAGGATTTGGTATAAGGCGCAGTTCAAAACATGTAGACAAGGAGGGTAAAATACTGGATAGAGTTTTTTGTTGTAGTGCACAGGGTGAACGGGGAAAGGACAAATGTGATGTCTATGTGAAACGTAGACGTTCTGTGACTCGGTTCTGTTGTGAAGCGAAATTGAGGATAAAGCGTGCAGACAATGGAAAGTTCCAAGTGGTAAATTTTATTAGTGATCATAGTCATCCTCTTGCAAGTCCAAAGAAAACTCACCTGTATAGATGCCATAGGAATATTTCTGCAGTTGCAGGCTTACATATCGAGATGGCCACTAACGTGGGAATTCCTCCTAAGTAAACAAATCGGTGGAAGGGAGAATCTAGGTTTTCTTCCTGAGGATTACAAAAATTACCTGCGCACGAAAAGAACCAGAGAGTGTAATTTTGGGGAAACAGGGGGTGTATTAGAGTATTTGCAGAACAAACAATCCAATGATCCTGGTTTTTATAATGCTTTTCAACTTGATGCGGACGATTTGATAACGAATATTTTTTGGTGTGATTCCAACATGCGGTCCGATTATTCATACTTCGGAGACGTGGTCAGTTTTGACACCACATACAAGAAGAATAATGAAGGTCGTCCAGTTGCGCTTTTTGTAGGTGTCAATCATCACAAACAATCAATTCTTTTTGGAGCAGCTCTATTATACGATGAAACTGCGATGACTTTTGATTGGTTGTTTGAGACTTTCACCAAAGCTATGCATGGGAAAAAACCAAAAACCATTCTTACAGATCAAGACGCGACCATGGCTAAGGCCTTGGCCTCTCAATGGCCCGAAACAAATCATCGTCTCTGTATTTGGCACATATTTCAAAATGCAGCCATACATCTTAGCTCGGTGTTCCATAATTTCAGAGATTTTTCTAAGGATTTTTCTTCGTGTATATATGATTTTGAAGAAGAGATAGAGTTTGTTGAAGCTTGGAATCAAATGTTGACAAACTACGGGCTTGAAAACAACGATTGGTTGAAACGCATGTTTAGCATCAGGCGAAAGTGGGCATTAGTGTATGGACGACAAATGTTTTGTGCTGATATGACGACAACACAGAGAAGTGAGAGTATGAACAGTATGTTGAAAAGGTACTGCTCCTACAAACACAAGTTTTTAGAATTTTTCAAACACTTTGAAAGACTACTCGATGAAAGAATATATGATGTGTTGAAGGCTGATTTCAAATCAATTACCAGCCAACCAAGTCTTAACTATCCAGTTTTGATCTTAAAGGATGCCTGCAAAGTTTACACCCCAGAGGTCTTTAAGTGCTTTGAACAACAATGGTTTATGTCGCATGATTGTGGTGTTGAAATGTTAGAGGATGTCGACACACACAGAAAATACAAGGTAACACCCCACACTAGGAGATGCTCTCATACAGTTACAGTTCATAAGAATGACGATAAGAATATCGAGTGTAGCTGCTGTAAATTTGAATTTGGAGGGATTTTGTGTGCTCACATCCTAAAGATTTTCACAACGATTGACGTGTTGAAGATTCCTCCGGCGTTGATATTGAAGAGGTGGACAAGAACAGCCAAAGATGGAATATTTGGAACTGATCCAATCGTGGACAGTACTAATGTTGATCCGAGTGAGCTTCATAACATAAGATACAGAGATTTG
>NW_025919027.1:0-22930 GCF_907164915.1 Impatiens glandulifera
ACCCACACATGTAAAGACCGCTTGACTACCATGTAAAGACACTTACCCGTTTATGTGAAGACCAAAATGACATGGATTTTATATTTCCGTTTATTAAATATAAATACAATTAATTGAAGATGACATGCAGCAACCGAACAAATCTTCGCCTCAATTACCGGATTTTATTTTTTTCCTAGTTTTTTTGTATTTCATTTTTTTTGCCTCGAGACTCTCTGGAGCGAAGATCTCTTTGCTTCAATTAATTTTAATAAAAACCCCATGTAAATCCCCCCTACCCACACATGTAAAGACCGCTTGAATACCATGTAAAGACACTTACCCGTTTATGTGAAGACCAAAATTACATGGATTTGATATTTCCGTTTTTTAAATATTAATTCAATTAATTGAAGATGACATGCAGCAACCGAACAAATCTTCGCCTCAATTACCGGCTATTTTTTTTTTCCTATTTTTTTTTATTTCATTTTTTTGGCTCGAGACTCTCTGGAGCGAAGATATATTTGCTTCAATTAATTTTAACAAAAACCCATGTAAATCCCCCCTACCCACACATGTAAAGACCGCTTGAATACCATGTAAAGACACTTACCCGTTTATGTGAAGACCAAAATTACATGGATTTGATATTTCCGTTTTTTAAATATAAATACAATTAATTGAAGATGACATGCAGCAACCGAACAAATCTTCGCCTCAATTACCGGCTATTTTTTTTTTCCTAATTTTTTTTTATTTCATTTTTTTTGCCTCGAGACTCTCTGGAGCGAAGATCTCTTTGCTTCAATTAATTTTAATAAAAACCCCATGTAAATCCCCCCTACCCACACATGTAAAGACCGCTTGAATACCATGTAAAGACACTTACCCGTTTATGTGAAGACCAAAATTACATGGATTTGATATTTCCGTTTTTTAAATATTAATTCAATTAATTGAAGATGACATGCAGCAACCGAACAAATCTTCGCCTCAATTACCGGCTAGTTTTTTTTCCTATTTTTTTTATTTCATTTTTTTTGCCTCGAGACTCTCTGGAGCGAAGATATATTTGCTTCAATTAATTCATTACTTTTTTTTCTTTATTTCAATTTTTTCGCTGGAAAAGAACATTTGTTCGCCTAGACCATGTTCCATGTAAAATGGATTGAATAGTCGCTTCTCGAGAGAACACTTATTCGCCCCTGGTCCCTGTGTCATGTTACATGGAATGAAAAGTCGCTTTTCGAAAGAAGACATGTTCGCCCCGGTTACATGAATATATATACCCCCTAATATGATTATTTTATTATCATTTCCGCCCGATTCATCTCTCTCTTCCTGCTCCTTTTCACGGCGATTCGTAACCGGCTCCCCGTCGACCGAAACCTGAATCCACATCTTCACGACTCCTCAATGGTACGTATTCCTGACTAGTAGCTTTAATATTTAGGATTATGGAACTACTACACTAGATTCTGTTATGTGATGTTTTTGTCTCTTTAATCTTTTGGAAACCCCTACTCTCAAATGTTACCTTGACTGTAACTCAATGTTTTTTTCATGCACGTGCAGGCTGCCTCAGCATCCGTCCAAAACTTTGGCAAAGATTGGTATTTTATCCCAAATCAATTAACAAGTGAAGTAGATAGTACTCTTCGTTACACTTTCTCCCTTTTTTTTCCATATTTTTTAAGTTTTCATCCTATTTAACTGAAATATTTAGATTGTTCTTAAACAGCACTTGATGCAACAATATGCTAACACATGTGGTGCCACGGTGTCAATGAGGTGGCGAGACGATGTACCCACGTCATAGCATCCACCGATTCTAATGGTGGATGCGGTCGCACTATCAAAGTATTGAAGGGCATATTGAACGGGAGTTGGGTCCTTACCATTGATTGTGAGACTCTGTTATTCTTAACCCTTTACTGTTAACTCAATATTCATTTTCACATATATGAAACTAAAAACACCTATTGCTTTTATACGGGATAAAATCATCAATCAGATTTAACTGTTACGTGGACGAGGAACCATACGAGGTGCAGCGAGATAATCATGGGACTGTGGGCGGTCCAAGAGCTGGCAGAATGCGTTATTTGAACAATGTAAGTTTTGTCTTATTCCCTCCTCCATATGATATTCAATTGTCCATCATTACTAATAATGTATTGTATTTTCTTTCAGCTGCCCAAACTCTTCGACAGTTACACCTTCATATTTGCAGGGGAATTCATCCCGGCTTACAAACTTGATCTTATGGGGTTTGTAATTGCTGGAGGAGGTACAACTAAAGAAATGGAGAATCCATTTGTCAAGCCCGAGGACGACAAAACTATAGTTGTATACGACAAGTCTAGGCACGATGTTAATGAACTTGTTTGGGTATTTGAGGCAGAGAATCCTCTGAAGACATATTTGGATGTGTTTGGTGTTCCTCACACAAGCTTGCTAGAATCCATTGCTGCTTGTGATTTGCAGCCTTTGTTTTTGTAATAGACATGTGTTGGTTTAATTTTTTACTTAATATTTGAATATTTTGCATTCTTGAAAATTCAATGTCATATTTGATTTCAGAATTATGTTTTTTGTTCTTCGAATTGATTTTTTTTTAAACATCAGCCTTATATTTAACTAAATCTTGAAACATTAACAAATACTGTATAAATTGAAGTATAAATTTGATAAATAATTAATATTTTTTAAAACTACTGTCAAAATAATATTTGTGAAACAATTGTCAAAACAATAATGTGAAGAAATCTTCGCTTACTGATTGATTGATTGATTTATTAATTTAATTTCATAATAATTTTTGTCATTTAATTATTAAAATGAAATAATTTTTTTAACAAGTCACCTCACCGCCACCTAACACCTGCCACCTTTTCATTAAATGCTGCATGCAGCAAGCCATGCTGCTAAGCTAGACAACTTTGTACTCTTCTCTCTCTCCTACTGTACGACCATTTCTTCGCCGGAGTTATACTACATTGTCTACCATCGACCTCTCCTTCGCCGGAGACTTCATTATAATATCAATCCGTCTTCCTAAATTATAAAATGGTTTGTTTTTGAATGTCATCTATACCTCCTTTACTTTTCTTCCCAACCTTTTCTATGTTTTTTGAATCATCGACATGAAAAGGTCATGTTCTTTTTGATTATCAGGAAGGAATACGTATCAGCGAGAATGATATGGAGGAGAATGATATTATTGATTTAAGGTAACATTTTTTAACTTCTCCAATTTTTGTAGTGCACATGTAAGCGAAGATCTCTTCACTACTACATTATGAGATAATATCTTATGAAGCGAAACTATATTCGCCTAATATTACATTCTTCATACTGTTGAAGTGAAGCATTCTTCGCTTATATTGTTTTCATTTTCCAATAATCTACAAACCTTTATTTCCACTTGTTCAAACTGAACAGCGAATCTGCTACTTGTCGTCGTCAATTGAATTTCGATGGAAACGGCCAACCTTTGGAGGACATCGAATCCAACTTAATTCCACTTTTAGGTAGAGAATTTGAGAGTGAAGAAGAAGGCTACGTATTCTACTTAGCATACGCTAAACTAATAGGATTTGGTATAAGGCGCAGTTCAAAACATGTAGACAAGGAGGGTAAAATACTGGATAGAGTTTTTTGTTGTAGTGCACAGGGTGAACGGGGAAAGGACAAACGTGATGTCTATGTGAAACGTAGACGTTCTGTGACTCGGTTCTGTTGTGAAGCGAAATTGAGGATAAAGCGTGCAGACAATGGAAGTTCCAAGTGGTAAATTTTATTAGTGATCATAGTCATCCTCTTGCAAGTCCAAAGAAAACTCACCTGTATAGATGCCATAGGAATATTTCTGCAGTTGCAGGCTTACATATCGAGATGGCCACTAACGTGGGAATTCCTCCTAAGTCATCACATGCTCTAATGTCTAAACAAATCGGTGGAAGGGAGAATCTAGGTTTTCTTCCTGAGGATTACAAAAATTACCTGCGCACGAAAAGAACCAGAGAGTGTAATTTTGGGGAAACAGGGGGTGTATTAGAGTATTTGCAGAACAAACAATCCAATGATCCTGGTTTTTATAATGCTTTCAACTTGATGCGGACGATTTGATAACGAATATTTTTTGGTGTGATTCCAACATGCGGTCCGATTATTCATACTTCGGAGACGTGGTCAGTTTTGACACCACATACAAGAAGAATAATGAAGGTCGTCCAGTGCGCTTTTTGTAGGTGTCAATCATCACAAACAATCAATTCTTTTTGGAGCAGCTCTATTATACGATGAAACTGCGATGACTTTTGATTGGTTGTTTGAGACTTTCACCAAAGCTATGCATGGGAAAAAACCAAAAAACCATTCTTACAGATCAAGACGCGGCCATGGCTAAGGCCTTGGCGTCTCAATGGCCCGAAACAAATCATCGTCTCTGTATTTGGCACATATTCAAATGCAGCCATACATCTTAGCTCGGTGTTCCATAATTTCAGAGATTTTTCTAAGGATTTTTCTTCGTGTATATATGATTTTGAAGAAGAGATAGAGTTTGTTGAAGCTTGGAATCAAATGTTGACAAACTACGGGCTTGAAAACAACGATTGGTTGAAACGCATGTTTAGCATCAGGCGAAAGTGGGCATTAGTGTATGGACGACAAATGTTTTGTGCTGATATGACGACAACACAGAGAAGTGAGAGTATGAACAGTATGTTGAAAAGGTACTGCTCCTACAAACACAAGTTTTTAGAATTTTTCAAACACTTTGAAAGACTACTTGATGAAAGAAGATATGATGTGTTGAAGGCTGATTTCAAATCAATTACCAGCCAACCAAGTCTTAACTATCCAGTTTTGATCTTAAAGGATGCCTGCAAAGTTTACACCCCAGAGGTCTTTAAGTGCTTTGAACAACAATGGTTTATGTCGCATGATTGTGGTGTTGAAATGTTAGAGGATGTTGACACACACAGAAAATACAAGGTAACACCCCACACTAGGAGATGCTCTCATACAGTTACAGTTCATAAGAATGACGATAAGAATATCGAGTGTAGCTGCTGTAAATTTGAATTTGGAGGGATTTTGTGTGCTCACATCCTAAAGATTTTCACAACGATTGACGTGTTGAAGATTCCTCCGGCGTTGATATTGAAGAGGTGGACAAGAACAGCCAAAGATGGAATATTTGGAACTGATCCAACCGTGGACAGTACTAATGTTGATCCGAGTGAGCTTCATAACATAAGATACAGAGATTTGTGTGGGTTGTCCATGCATTTATTTAACAAGGCAGCCGAAAGAGATGACACTTACAATCATGTCAAAGAAATCATGCTGAGCCAGTGCACGTTTGTGGATAAAAAATTGCAGGATAGTTTAAATATGCAAACTCCACCAACCGGTTTATCACGTTCGGCCGAGGGTGCCCCTGTGCAAGCAAAAGGAATGAAAACTAAGAAGCCAACAAAGTCGGGTAAGAGAAGGAAAGGTGGACTGGAGAAGAACTCAAGAAAACGAAAATCAACAAGAATAACTAGTGAATCACATATTCCGGTATGAAATTGCTGACTTACCCTTCTTTACTAATAATTGTGTTATTAATATTCATATAATAACATACTTTTAAATAAATTTGATCTTCCTTTCCAGCCATCAAGTGCAATGCCAACGACAACTCCTCAGTTCTCAACTCCTCAACAATGGGACGAAAGTTTCAGCATGGACGCCAATACTCCGTTCACTGTTCTTTTGTCATCTCAACTATCGAATTCCAGTTTCATGTGAAATCTGATATGTATATAGTATTGTATGTACGTTGGATTTGAAACAAAGAATAAGGTCGAATGTATGCATGCGAAGTTTTATGAAATACCAAATGAATGACCACACTAATTCATTTCTAAAAAATTACAAACACCTATATGAATCGAATATTTATTCGCCCCAAGTCAACTAATATTAAGTATCATTTTAGTTGCAAATTGAGAAAATGAAACATAATACTGAGGCGAAGATGTTTTCGCTTGAACCTAACCATCTTTGTCTGATGAAATTGATCTTTATGTTGAAACTGGTATTTACATGTCGTGGTAAGTGCAGTGACATGACAAGTCATCCCGCTTCTCATGGATGAGATGGTGGCTTTACATTATCAGTAACGTGAGGCGAATATGTATTCGCTTCATCGAAAATATGTATTAGAGGCGAATATTTATTCTCTTCATATTTCTTTCATGAAATTAGAGGCTTCACATACATATTTTATGAAGAGAAGGTGTTTGAAGCGAATATTTATGCGGCTCATGTTTATTTCACTTAATTTATTCATTTAACACATAATTGAACAAGTATTGAAAATCAAATTTCATAAAAAAAACACTTCATGTAAACACGTTCCTAAGTGTGAGGATGTGAAGTAACAATTTTTTAGAATTGAAATTACACAACATATTCTTTATTGTAACAATAAATCATTACAATTATAGGAATAGTTTAATTACCCCATCTGTCTATGAGTACATTATTGTACTCATGTGAACTAAAATTATTTGTAAAATTTAATTACACAATATGTATACAGTTCCTAAATCATTGACTTATCCATTTACGGCAGGAATTGTAGACATCGCTCCTGGCCTTGTTGAGCTCCGAGCCAATGACACGCCAACAGTATTCCATCCTCAATGTCCTTATTTGGTTCCTTACATTTCTTTTAACTCCAAAGCCAGTTTTCCACCCCTTCACCTCACCTTCATACGTCTCCATGTGTCTCATGCAATAAATGCCGCAGTCAGTGTAATTCTTTGAATCCTGCCAT
Organism: Impatiens glandulifera; assembly: GCF_907164915.1. NCBI lineage: Eukaryota > Viridiplantae > Streptophyta > Magnoliopsida > Ericales > Balsaminaceae > Impatiens > Impatiens glandulifera. The sequence continues at coordinate 6,821 of NW_025919027.1, forward strand.
GGCAATTTCAGACATGTCTTTTCCAAACCGCCATACTTTTTAGCAAGAACGGGGTCTACGTCGTTCATATATTGTTGAATGTAGTTATCCTGATACATCATTACAAACAACATTATGTAATGTATTTTAGTGCTACTAGAATTCCAAAATTGAACTGTTTTAAATTTTAATTGTAGTGTCATACCAAGATTTGTGCATTCTTATATCTTCTTTCAAAGGGCGATTGCATAGGTGACTCGCGGTTATCAATTACTTGAAATTGCCTTTGTATGAAGTTATAGCAAACAAGGTAGAAATGTCTGTCATCAATGATTGGGAAAAACAACTGTGGATAGAATTAGAAAAGATTAGATTTGAACTGAGTGGTAAATGATATTATAAGGTATGACAGCCAAAGATGTACTTACGAGGTCCACTTCCCAGAGGTCCATTTTTGAAATTTGGAAAGCACGACCTTCTAGACAGAACCTGTCATTGAATTTTTCTCGCGTAGTTATCCCACCTTCACGAAAAATCTGTTTACAGCAGTCTTTAGTCTCACAAGAATAACATAATTGATAAATAACAGTGCTAGTACAACTTACGGTGAGCACGGTTGTGTAGAAAATCTTCTTGTAACGAGATTTGACATTTTTCCTACAAAGGTTGTGCAAAATGTATGACCAAACATCAATAATCATACTGTCTACCCAGGTTTCATTAGCCATTGTGAGCATGTCCCCGCGCGTCAAGTGTAGACATAGGTGTTCCGCAATAAATAACATTTCACTGCATGGAAACAGCAAAACATTTTTCAAGATGGTGTGCAATTCCTATTTTTTATGAATAATTAAGCATTTGCAGCAAACATTACCTTGGATCAAGTCCTCCAGCAAATACGAAACCCACAAAAATCTTCTGAAAGTTTGTTAGTTTCTTGTCATCCCTAAACATTTTATTGAATTGTGGTGTTTTCAAAGCTGTAGGCAATTCCAATGCTTTAACCCATTCTGTCGTTCGCATGTTTGGACGAGAAGAGCCAGTTTGAAGTGGCGGTAGTACACTGGAGATGCCTTCTTCCGGTTCATTCTTTACTATCTCCAAAGAATAGGCGGTGTGAAATGGCGTTAGTAGACTGGAGATGCCTTCTTCAGGTTCATTCTTCACTGTCTCCAATGACGAGGCGGTTTGAAGTGGCTGTGGTAGACTGGAGATGCATTCTTCAGGTTCCTTTTTAACTATCGCCAAAGAAGGGGAGTTTTTGTTGGTTTCGGTTTTGATGACATCGGTTAACCAATCAGTTTTCAAATTTCGTGGGGCTTTTCTTTGGACATTTAAGGCCTTTGAAGGTCCTGCTTCCTCATTTTTTTGGATAATTAGGGTAGGAGGCAAGGCTGGGGTGGTTGTAGTGCTGGGGTTCGTGTTGGTTTCTGTTTTGGGAGTAATTGGGTTGGCTTTGGTTTTGGCTTGTGCCATTGGAGGGGTTGTGGTTTTGAGTGGAGGAATGGGGTTTGCTTTGGGCTTGTCTTGTGCCATTGGAGGGGGTGTGGTTTTGAGTGGAGGAATGGGGTTTGCTGAGGGCTTGTCTTGTGCCAATGGAGGGGGTGTGGTTTTGAGTGGAGGAATGGGGTTTGCTTTAGGCTTGTCTTGTGCCAATGGAGGGGGTGTGGTTTTGAGTGGAGGAATGGGGTTGGTTTTGGGCTTGGCTTGTGCCATTGGAGGGGGTGTGGTTATGATTGGAGGAATGGGGTTGGCCTTGGCTTGTGCCATTGGAGGGGGTGTGGTTTTGAGTGGAGGAATGGGGTTTGTTTTGGGCTTGGCTTGTGCCAATGGAGGGGGTGTGGTTTTGAGTGGAGGAATGGGGTTGGCTTTGGCTTGTGCCACTGGAGGGGTGGGGTTATGATTGGAGGAAGGGGGTTGGCGTTGGCTTGTGCCATTGGAGGGGGTGTGGTTTTGAGTGGAGGAATGGGGTTTGTTTTGGGCTTGGCTTGTGCCATTGGAGGGGGTGTGGTTTTGAGTGAAGGAATGGGGTTGGCTTTGGCTTGTGCCACTGGAGTGGGTGTGGTTATGATTGGAGGAAGGGGGTTGGCGTTGGCTTGTGCCATTGGAGGGGGTGGGGCTGGGGTTTGGGTAACTGTTTTGAGTGGAAGGGGGTTCTTGTGGGATTGGGGTGTTGGTGTGAGGGTGGGTTGTGTGTGGTCTAGGGTGTTTAGAGGATGGGTGTTGGATTTGGCTTGGTTGTCTGCGTTGATATTTTTTTGGATGTTGGGAGAAAGTGTGCTCTTGTTGGATGGGGCCGTTGGTGGGTGGTTGGCTTTTGTCTTCGTTTCGGTGGAGGGGGTGAATGTGTTCTTGTTCGATGGGGCCGTTGGATTGGTGTTGGCATGGTTGTTGGTAGGAAGGGTGTTGCCTTTCGCTTGGGTGGTGGCTTCCGTGTGGGGGTTAATGCGACTTCCTCTGGGCTGCTGCTTTTTGTTTTGGTCCAGACTCCGCTGTAAGCCTTCCCTCAGGATTGCATTGGAGTTTAGCACCGTGGCCAAGGGCTCAAACGCAGACTGTACAAGTTCCATGGCGTTTATCTGGTGCATCTCATTCAGATATTTAGCCCCTTGTGCCAATTCTATCGGCGAGCGGCAGCAACCTTCCTCAAACATGACGCCAGGTTTTGTGTAATTGGAGCATGCTCAGTTGGATGGTCATCTCCAGTTTGTGGTGGTGTTGGCTGCACATTTTGTTGCATCGGTGGTTGCTCATTCGGCATGGCTATGCGAGCAACCACCCTACCATGTCCAAACCCCCCCTGTGCAGCCTCATAATCAACCCTTTCGTACATCTTCTTCTCCGTCCCAGCATCCTAGAATAGGAAAACTCCTTGAGATCTTACTGTTTACCTTGAACTCAACCACACGGTCCAAGTAGCACAACTGATACATTAGCATGAACAAATATATGTTACGTTCAAAGTCATCAAAAAATTATGAATGGACAACCTCCAGCAAATAGATTTCTACACTCACCAAAAGAAAGGTTAATGGTCCATGGAAATAGGATGTCGTCTTTGCTTTCCACTTATAAACACTGTCGACTAGCCCGTCTAACGTGAACTTGCACCAGTTGTAGTCTTTGATTTTAGATACATCCTGGAGGGATTTCAGTACTTTGAATCTGAAAATAAAAAAGTATTGACTCAAGCCATTTAAAATTATATTGAAGTTCTAAATGAGATCACAGAATTAATGCTAGGTTCTTTGGGTATACCTGCACTGTGGATTTTGGGATGTCCACAAAAAACTGGATACAACAAACACCACGAAGTCCATCTTGAAGTTACTGTCTCCTTCTGTGTTCTGTAGAATTTTGTCCCGGCATTTGGTAGGTTGAAGGACCTCCACTGTTCTCGAATCCCCATCTCCTTCTCCACGCCGTGAGATGGTCCTTGTACACCTGGTCGTCCGTGTGAATTCCCAAACACTCTGCCACAACTAATTCACCTCTGGGTATGTTCAATACACATTGAACATCCTCTTCATCAATCTGCATCTCCTCTCCACTGTGTAGACGATGCTCCTCCTTCTGGGATTGAATAGACTCACAATGCAGCGTGAGAATTGAATTGGGGCATTTTGATATCCCAAGTGACAGAAGGGAACCAAATCCTATGTCCCTCACAGCCTGCTTCTGTTCTTCAGATAACCTGTTAATCAGGTGATGAAGGCCCGATGGAGAGGTTCTGCTCTTGAAATCGACCTCAGGGTCACGAGTCCTTCTTCTTTTTCTTCCGAACCTGGTTCTCACTAAGTGCTTCATTCGCCGCGTTGGCCAGAATATCCAGTGGTGTCGTTGGCGTGCCTGATGAATCGGGTTTTCGTTTCCTTTGTTCAACACTACATTATCATTAGCAAATTGGCTTATTTACCTAATCCAAATATAGTCAAATTTTAACAATTGTAACATTCGCGTAATTACCTTAGTGTGTTCACTTCAGTCGTGGATTCAGTATATGGAACTATTTGCATATCGGAATCCTGATTCTGAGATGTTAAGTCACATTTAGATTCGAATGACGTAAACTAAGAAAAAGAAATACACACAAGCATGCAACCGTAAACACTTCTTACCATTTTCGCTGGAGCCGAAGATACTAACCGGAAGACAAATGGATTCGTAGTCGAAATGCAGGAGACGACAGCGCTAGGTCAGATGGTCGAATAACGTACGACGGCCGGATTCGGGTTTCAGATGTTTTACAGTTTTACTTGGCACAGTGCACTGTTAGTGTGAATGTATTTTCATTAGGCCGTATCGGGTTTCACAAACATGAATAAGGAGTTTCTCATTAACTTCGTACGAGTCGAAGCGATATTCGCTTTTGTAGTGTGAAAGGTAATTATTCATTATGAAAAGTAACATACTACAATAGACGAGGATGTATTCGTGCAGAACTCCGCCATGTACGAATATATCTTCGCTTAGTACATGTCATTCTTGTTTCACATGACTTGAAAAAAAATTCCAACGAAATGAACAACTATTTGCTTCTCGATCCTGAATAAGCGAACAAATCTTCGCTCTGCCAATCTTACAGATCGTATCCAATCTAAACGAATGACATTTGATTCGATGGTAGCGATTGACTGGCCGTCGTCACAAAGCCTGAGACTTTGTGACAGTTGACCTGACATGTGGAAAATTTTTTGGCGGTTCAGTGTATTAATTTCATTTTTAATTGAGCTGTGAATTAAATTTAATTAATTTTTTTTTTCAAATATATATGACAATATATAAATTTAACTTTCACACTCATGTAATAAATAAAAGGTTTGTTATGTATGAATAATTTAATTATGTATGAATAATTTTTGTTATGTATGAATAATTTTTTGAATAATTTTTTAATTTTTTAATTTTTTACAACAATTTTTTAATTATAGTAAGTGTAGATCAAACATCACCTAAACTTTTGAATTAACAATATATAAATTATGATTGATGTTCCCTATCTAAAATAATGAAGACTGGTCCGATTCGATGTATAATGATTACTTTAAGATATGATGTCAAGTAAAAAAATATGTGTGTAATGAATTATAAATAAAAATGAAATGTGATCCAGGGGATAAAAATATGTCGTGAAGCGAAGATTTATTCGCGGCGTGTGTTTTCCACCCACATTCATTCATTAATTTTGGTATTCACATACAAGCGTTGGTGCACTTACATCAGGTGTACAGAGTCTTCTCATGTAAGGGTTGTGTGTGCCACATGTACGTCAAATGAGAATTCATTCAAGCGAAGATTTATTCGCTTCAAATTAGTGCCTCATAACTTGCAATTTTCGCTGAACACGGATATATGTTCGCCTCTTTTCATATATAATTACTTGAATTCATGTGTGTAAAAATAGAAAAATAAAATAATTTGCAACTTTATTCAGATATAATATTTTTAACATTTTGTGATGTGACAACAATAATGCACACTGTTCCGATTTGACATGTCATGACAGGCTTAATACTTTTACTGAATCCATAGATATGAAATGATTTCTTTATAGGGTTTTATACAAAAACACACTTCTTTTTCGATGATGACATATAATTTCTGCATGATGTGACAAAACAAAAGGACTGCCTACTGATCCGCCAGGTCATTAGAGCGAATATTTGTTCGCTTAATGTCAGTTATAATAATATCATATTATATGAAATAAGGGGAAATTTAAAATACATTTCACGTTGGTCTACACATACACGGTTTAGTGTCTTTCCATGACAGACAAGTGGTCTACACATACAAGCGTTGGTGTACTTACATCAGGTGTAAAGGGTCTTCTCATGTGGGGGTTGTGTGTTTCACATGTAAGTCAAATGAGAATTGATTCAAGCGAAGATTTATTCGCTTCAAATTAGTTCCTAATAATTTGCAATTTTCACTGAACAAGGATATATGTTCGCCTCTTTTCATCTATAAGTAGATGAATTCATGTGTGTAAAAATTGATAAAAAATATAATGTGCAACTTTATTGAAATATACAATTTCTTACTTTTTGAGATGTGACAACACTAATCCACACTGTTCCGATTTGACATGTCATGACAGGCTTAATACTTTACTGAATCCGTAGATATGAAATGATTTCTATAAAGAGGGCTTCTTTTTCAATGATGACATATAATTTCTGCATGATGTAACAAGTCATTTGAGCGAATATTTGTTCGCTTAATGTCAGTTATAATACTTTCATATTATATGAAATAAGGGGAAATTTATAATACATTTAATTTTGGTCTACACATACACGGTTTAGTGTCTTCCCATGACAGACAAGCTGGCTTCTCATTGTTGTGTATGGGGGATGTACACGGGGGACAGGTCGAACACAATTGTGGCGAATATTTCTTCGCTTAGGGAGTTAATGAAGCTCAGATCTTTTCCCTGTTCATATAGCAATACTATTATAGTATTATATTGAATATAATTTTATAATTATTCATGAAAATATTTTTATTAATATTGAAATAATTTATTAACTAATATAATGTGTTGAATGACAATATTGAATTATTTCTTTTATTTAATATTATGAAGTGTTATTACTTTTTCGTGAATGAAATTACTTTTTAATGATGTAACAGAGAGACTACACACTGTACCGATTTGATATTTCATCACGGGACATTTACTTTTTCTGAATCAATAGAACTAATAATTTATGAACAAAACAGAAATTCTGTTTCCTATAAATGTAGTGATTACATGAACAATCTTCGTCGGCAGCATGAAATATCTATTGAGCGTTGTTGTTGAGAGTGTGTGTTTTTTTCATATAAACTATTGGGATGTATCATTTGGGAGATTCTCTGTGATGGAAAACTTGTACAATGAAGATCAACTGGTGGAAAACATCTTCAGTGTACACGAATGCTTGGTAACTCAAGTAGAAACTACCGATCAAATGAAGATCATTCGTGTACACTGCTGTGGTTGCTTCCCTGGGATGTACCATTTGGGAGATTCCCTGGGATGGAAAACATCTCAAGAGATAACTCAACAGGTGTATGACCCCAGTTATGCGTTAGAGATCCGCCGTGGTTGCTTCAATGGAGATGCCTTGAAGCTGGAGATGCAGATGAATATTGTTAAAATGTACAAATGTTTATGAAACGGGGAAATGTTTATGAAACTTGTAATGAAAATTTGTACGTCGAATGATAATAATTATTTGTTATTTATATTTTCATGCACATGTCATTAAACATTAAAAAAAATGAAGTTTTGGTCCGATTCGATTTGTAATGATTATAAATAAAAATGAAATGTGATCCACGGGATAGAAATAGAAAAATTGTTTGTAGCGAAGATTAATTCGCGGCGTGTATTTTCCACCCACATTCATTCATCATTTTGGTCTTCACATACAAGCGTCGGTGTACTTACATCAGGTGTAAAGGGTCTTCTCATGTAAGGGTTGTGTGTTTCACATGAACGTCCTCTTAGAATTCATTCAAGCGAAGATTTATTCGCTGCAAATTATTTCCTCAAATTTGCAATTTTCACTGTACACGAATATATGTTCGCTTATTTTTCATATGTAATGAGATGATTTCATGTGTTTAAAATTTGGAAAAATACCCATAATTTGCAACTTCATTAAAATATACGCATTTTTATTTTTTGTGATGTGACAACAATACTGCACACTGTTCCGATTTGATATGTCATTACAGGCTTAATACAGTAATCCATAGATATGAAATGATTTCGTTATAGGGGTTTTATTCGAAAACACACTTCTTTTTTCAATGATGAAATATAATTTCAATACAATTCCGTTCACTGTGGTCGACCTCAAATATGAAGATCAAGCGAATAGTATTTCGTTTCGTGACAATGAAAGTGTCAACAATAATATGTAAATTCAAAGATTGGATGCGCCATCATCTTCGTTTTCAAGGGTTTTACATGCGAAGAAATGTCCGTTTTACTGATTAGATACTGTGTAAGGAAGCGAGCAACCAATCGATGGATCAATCTAAGGGGTTTACATGAAGAGATCAGTTGTTTTACATTATACTTTGAATTGATCATGAGTCATGACATCCAAATTGCAATCATAGAATCAAACATAACAACAATGAGTCGATTTATATCACTCCACAATAAACTCACTACATAATGTAAATATAACTTCAGACTATAATCAAACATAAATTCATATATTGTTGAATACACAAAAACATTCCATAATCCGTTTACATAAGTACTGCACAGATTAACCAAAAATATAGCTGTTCAACAATACAAAGGAAGCTCTAGTCTGATTCATGAGATGATGACTCGTCTATCGGCCCTGTCAGCGACACGACCTCATGTTCGATGACGGGTGGAATGTATAGCTGAATGGCTTCGTTCACAGCATTGATCCATCGGTTGGGGATGAAAACAGTCAAAGAATTTTCAATTATTGATGCGTACTCTAAGTAAAGATGTTGAGGAGTAAACATGAAGTCCTCCGGAGGATTGTCTCCATTTGAAGGTAGGGGATTCCGTAGGCCAAATTGTCTGTATATGACACTTGTGCAGTAGGAGGTAGTTCCCTGAAGGCCCAACAAAATGATGAATGGAGAACCCCTCATCTCGTACATCATTTCAGTAAACAGATACCACGGAACAATGAACCTAATTGGGTGAATATCCGAAATAAAATTCGGAGGCACGTGTGCATTGACCCTTTGCACTTGTAGATTGGCAAAGGAAGTGTAGGGAACTGAAGGACGGGGCAACCAATGCAACTTGTCTAACAACCAGAGGTATAGAACCAAAGGTGATCCACGGCGAGAATAGTTGTTTTCCTCGGGAACAAATTCGTTAAGACCAAGTAATGTCTCAGCAAGTACCAGGCTAGCCAGGTTTGGGGCGTTTCCCATCAGTGCAGGAACTACCCGCAGGAGCCTTTCCGAAGGCCGGAGTCCTGCAGCCGGACATAAAAAAAAATGAGCCAGAACCACAAGCATGATCAGTTTGCTTTGTGTGTGGTTGATGGTCCTCTCAGCTCCCTGGACACGCCAAATGTACTCGTCTATGTTTGTCATATTCAGAAATCCATGTTGGAGGGTAAACAAGAGAGCATCAACATTGTACATCCATAGAAGCTGTCGCAAATGTGGACGGCCATATGAGGATCTTGATGGACAGGCAAGATCATGAGTGCATTTGTACCACACCTAAGGATTGAAGCAAAGTCCTCTAGCGTCGGGCATATGTGCATTTCCCCAATAACAAAAGAACGAGAGTCCGTATCCCATCTGCTTTGCATGTGGGCCATCAGTCCGTCGTTAACGTTTATTCGTATAGAGGAGAATCTCATCTACATGATAGACACTAAAAGGGACAGGGTCATCGTTGATCAGACTTAAGTATCGCTCCAGCTGTTGCTGCGATAAAACCAGCATGTCTGGGTCCATCTCTACATCCATCTTATGAGTTTTACGCTTAATGACTGAATGAAAGACAACGGTAGATTGAGATTCGGGAAGGAGTGAGAGTGTAATGTGAGAGTGAGAGTGAGAGTGAGGGTATGAGAGTGATGATCTTGATACAGCAGTAGTTGAAGTTAATAAATGAGTTTTCATTCTTGAATTGACATCAATACATACCACAGGTAGGTGCATTACATGTTGCGAGGATATCTTCGTTTATGAATTGGCAAACATATAGCGAAGAAGATATCTTCGTCTCGGATATTAAAAATATGGATTGCCCCAAAATTTAACATAAGAAGATATCATCGTTCGGATATTACAAATATGGATTGAGCCAAAAAATGAAAATAAGAAGATATCTTCGTTTACGAATTTCTAAATTTTCAGTGAAGAAGATATCTTCGGCTCGGATATTAAAAATATGGATTGAACCAACAAATAACATAAGAAGATATCTTCGTTTAGGATTTTGAAAATGTTTAGTTGCGAGGATATCTTCGTTCATGAATTTAAAAACATATAGTGAAGAAGATATCTTCGTCTCGTAGTTTCGAAATATCGACTGTACCCCAAAATAAATTAAGAAGATATATTCGTCTAGGAATTTGAAAACATATATTGAAGAAGATATCTTCGTCTCGTAGTTTCGAAATATCGATTGTACCCCAAAATAAATTAAGAAGATATATTCGTTTAGGAATTTCTAAATATATAGTGAAGAAGATATCTTCGTTTAGTAATTTGCGAACATATATTGAAGAAGATATCTTCGTCTCTGATTATCAAATTAAGGATTGCACCGAAAAGGAACATAAGAAGATATTCGTTTAGAAATTTGAAAATGAATAGTTAAGAAGAGGGCCACAAGAAGACATAACAACATAATTCTGTTTCAAGAGGTGGTCATCATGTCAATATTACGGTTGCAAGTTTATCAGTTTGATCATGTTAAGAATATATCTTCGTTTAAGAATATTCAAAGATACAGTTAAGAAAATAACATCGTCTAGGATTTCACAAATATGGGTACAAGAATACATATCAAACATCAATACATTATAAGCAATTCATTATAACTCCATACATTAAGATCTGAACTGCCTTCCATACATTAAGATCTGAATTGCATTATAAGATTTACTGTACAAGTATAATTCCGTATAACACATACAAAACCCTAATATCTTGATCTAATTGCAGTCTTTAACTTGAACCTATTGACATTGTGGTCAGACATAAGAATTCTGTATAAATATTTTATCCTCAATGTACTCAAAGCTTCGTCGGCCTTCAAAAGAACAAGAGAAAGTATAAGAACATTTAAAATTGATAAATGTCATAGAATAACATATAAAAAACACTCACATTTTTTTCGGTGATGTCACATGACCAACCCTTCATCTTTCCTCTATATGTTTCCATATGTCTCATTAAATATACACCGCAGTCGGTCTTGTTTGTTTGGTCTTGCCAAGGCAGCTTTGGGGCCGTTATCCTGTACATCTTAACCTTTTCTGCAAATCTTTGTATGCCTTGCCTTTCCAAGAAAGTCGAAAAACTATCGATTTGATTCCTCAACTGGACATACTTCTCCAAAATTTCATTCTATGCGGACGACCGGAGTTGTCTAGGACATTTATTTGGGAGTCTTTAATATTCACACATACAAGAAAGAAATGTCCAGAAGTGACGACAGGTAGGAATATCTGCAAAAAGAACATAACATTTGTTATTTTATGGCAGTCTCGTTACTTGGGAATTGAGGGATATGTACATACCAGGTCAGCGAAGATGATGTCTTCTTTTGTGACATGGTAGTTTCTCATGTCTTCTTCAAGGGATTGACAAAATAAGGTCCTATCATACTGCAGATTAACCTGCAAAATAAGGGGGGAGACTCAAAGTCATGAACATTGAAGGATACATAGAACAAAACAAGAGAAGCACTTACATGTGAAATTGTTGAAAAACATATTATTCGTGGCTCATGCCTGGCAACCTACGGCATTTGAAGTGCACAATTATGGACGCAAGCGTCCACACACTTCGCTCGCAATTTCACGACCCATTTTCACCGTTTGAAAGAGCTTACGGGTGATATTACCCCGGTGCACCTACGTACAAAACGTCCCTGCAAAATACATTCATTTACAAGACCATAACTAACTAATTCATATTTGAAATTCCGAAAAGCATGAGAGGTAACTTACATTTCAGGCAGGTCTTCATCGAACACAAAATCGGCTAATCTCTGTTCCTTGATGGTTATGTTGTGGTCCAACATATCTGCAACTTGTTGCATGTAGGGGGGATCGAAGGTGCACAGGAATTTTCGTGATCTTCCTCTTAGGATATTCTCTAATGTTGATGCATCCCCCCCCATCACCTTCATCTTCATCTTCAGAAGATTCAACGGCATCAGAAGCCTCACCTTTTCCTTGCCTTTAACCTGATCATTTGGTGCAACAGATTTGGGGTTCCGCAACATGTTCATTCCCTTCACCCTGAGCATTTGGTTCAACATGCTGCGCTTTGGGTTCCTCAACCGGTTCCTTCCCTTCACCCTGATCATCGTCTTCAAGAGTGGGTGTCTGCACTGGGGGTACCTCATCCGGTTCCTTGACTTCGCCATCATGATCAGTTGGTTCAACACGGGGTGAGGCATCTTGTTGGGAAGAACTGCATCCTCAGGTTCGTCCGGTTGAAAGGGGGTGACTTTCTTTGAATGGGCTGAAATGCAGCCTGTACATCTTCCAGTTCAACAAGGAGTGATTCTTCGTCAATGTCATGACCTACATCCTCACATCTTTCGGTTGAACAGGGAGTGACTGATCTTCCTTGTGCAGAACTGCATCATCGAGATCATTCGGGTTCCACGTGATCCGAACAATTTTCTTGATGGGGCATAACTGCATCCTCAGGTTCGTCCGGTTGAAAAGGGGGTGACTTGGCTTGAATGGGCTGAAATGCAGCCTGTACAACTTCCTGTTCAACAAGGGAGTGATTCATCGTCAATGTCATGACCTACATCCTCAACATCTTTCGTTTCAAGAGGGAGTGACTGATCTTCATTGTGCAGAACTGCATCATCGAGATCATTCGGTTCCACCTGATCTGAACGATTTTCTTGATGGGCATAACTGCATCCTCTAAATCATTCTGTTCAACCCGTGTTGTTTGATTGTCTGCATGGTCCTCCAATGCAGTCTCACATGTGTAATCAACCCGGGACTAATGACTTTCAAGCCCGCACACGGTAAAGTGTCCACAAGTGCCTCCCTTGTAGGATCTTCCACACCTACATGAACCGGACCATCGATCACCACCTTCAAGTGTTTTCATGAAGCCTTCAGACTCTCTGAGGTTCAGGAAACCGGCCTCAAAAAAGGGCTTCGGATCGATGTTGCGTTTCTCCAACTCCCCTGATAGGTAATTCAGCTGTTGGGGCTGTATCTTTAAAAGTTTGCAGGATTTTGGATGTCAACAACTGTACATTATGAAAAACATACTTCATTAATCTTGAAAACAGGATAATAAAGAACAATGGGAGTCAATTTATTGTTTCCACATACTCATTATCGTCTTCTTTTACTTCAACCGAGTCAACTGGATTCTCGGTTGTCTAACTGCTAGGCGCGCCCTTGCCCTGCCAAGCCCAAAACCACCGGCACGACCTTCTAAGTTGGTAAACTCCAACACGCTGACGTCATCCCAACAGGAGATGATTGGAAATTTTCTTTCGTAGGGGATACGTTCACCTTCCACAAAAACACCATCTAGGTAGCAAATCTGGAGTAAAGGAGTGGGAGACATGTTAGAAAATATTACATATCTATAAATCATATATAAGAGAGGCAACAATACTTACCGATAAAAGGGTTATAGGTCCATCGAAATATGGATTTTTATTTTTACTTGCTTTTTCTTTCCAACTTCTTACACTGTCAATCAATCGTTGAAGTGTAAAGTGGCACCAGTTCAGTTCCTTTATGTTATCAACCTCCATTAAGGATTTGAGAATTTTGAACCTGAAATGAAAAAAATACATTGTCAGTATTCAAAAATACAATTAGATATATAAGAGGTTTGAATACATGTTTACCTGGCTCGTGAATTTTGAACAGGACATAAAAAACTAGAGACAACAAAGACAACGAAGTCTATTTTGAAATCGTTGTCTGCACTTGTGTTACTTAATATCTTGGGGATCATAGAAAGTGTTTCGGGAGCTTTGGAGTCCTTCCCCGGTCCATCTGGTCTTCCAATCCCTCAAGAAATTAAAATAAGCAGGGTCCTTAGTCTTGTCCAACCCAACGGACTCGACTACGTTCATTGAGCCTCTAGGGAGGTTCATCACGAGCTGTACGAGATCTTCATCGATACGGATCTCATCACCGTTGGCCAATACCAGAGAACTCTTATCCGGGTCAAAAGATTGGATTACATGTTTGGAAAAAATGAGCAAGGCACTTGGAGACGCCCATTGTAAGAAGAGAACCAAACCCGATTTCCTTAACGGCTTCCCTCTGTTCTACGCTCAATTGAGGAATGAGTTGAGCGAGGCCATGAGGTGATGATCTGGTTAGAAATGTCACTGGACGTTTCTTGCGGGTTTTGGTTTTTTGGGGAGAGGGGGGAAACTCTTCATCGAATGGGGTAGTAGACGGAGAAATATTAGTGGTTTCTGGGGGTGGTTCTGGTAACTCTTCATCGACTGTTGGATTGGAGGTAGGAATAACATTTGGTTTTTTTTTAGGGGGAAAAGGTGGTGGTAAAATATCATCAGTACCTGCAGCAACATCAGTAGCTTCGACAGCAACTGTGGAAACTGATTCAGCAGTCGATGAAGACTTAGTATTCGTCTTCGGATTTCTCTTCCTCTTCCTTTCATATGTAAAGTTATTAAACCTCGAAGTCATTATTTTGGGTGGGATAGCATAAATCAGTATTCAACGAAATAAATTGAATAAACATGTGTAAAATTAGTATAAACACAATAAGATCAACATACCTCTCTGGTTTAGTGCTGGGATTGACGTTGGATGCCGGAGTGGGTGCAGTTTCGTTTTCGTTTATGCTCCTACAAACTTGCAAGACGACCTCTCGGGAGTCGATGGGATGATCCACTTCCATGTTCTTGCCTTGGTTACCCGACATGTTCAGAAGATATCCTTGTAGTATAAACGAAATATCTAGGGTTCGACGTTCAGTGTTTGGATTATCGCCGGGAGATAGAGAGAGAAGAATATGAACAGTTGCTTATGAAAATGAAATTGAGGGAGAGTCGGCTTGTAGCGGGAAATTGAAATTATATCAACTAGTCATGGAAGCGAATAAATATTCGTTCGATATCGTAACTTCTTAAAAAAATAATAAAAATAAATGCAAAGTAAAAACTATTCATCGAAGCGAAGATTTATTCGCGGAATGTAAATGCACGGGTAAGTGAATTTACATTACAGGCAAGTTGGCTTCTCATTGGAGGGGAGGTGGTTTTACATGAACGTGAGGATAAAATTATTTTAAAATAAGAAATCTTCGCTTTCAATCATCTACTCGAAAAACAAAATTCAAGCGAATATCTGGTCGTTTACTGATTGTCAATTTAATTTAATTACATTAACATTTATTAATAAACGGAAAAAAATAAAAAATAAAAAATAGCCTGGTAATTGAGGCGAAGATTTGTTCGGTTTCTGCATGTCATCTTCAATTAATTGAATTAATATTTAATACATGGAAATATAAATTCCATGTCAGTTTGGTCTTTACATAGACGGGTAAATGTGTTTACATGGTAGGCAAGCGGTCTTCTCACGGGTGGGTATGGGGGTTTTACATGATGTTTTTATTAGAAGTAATTCAAGCAAATATATCTTCGCTCATGAATGTCTCCGGAAAAAAATTAAATACAAAAAAAAAAAAAACCGGTAATTGAGGCGAAGATTTGTTCGGTTTCTGCATGTCATCCTCAATTAATTGAATTCATATTTAATAAACGGAAATATAAAATCCATGTCATTTTGGTCTTCACATAAACGGGTAAGTGTCTTTACATGGTAGTCAAGCGGTCTTTACATGTGTGGGTAGGGGGGTTTTACATGGGGTTTTTATTAAAATTAATTGAAGCAAATATATCTTCGCTCCAGCGAGTCTCGAGGCAAAAAAAAATTAAATAAAAAAAGTAAATAAAAAATCCAAGACAATAAAAGATTGAATTACTTGAAGCGAATATTATATCGCTGCCTGTGTTATTTAATAAATTAAATTAATATTTAATAAACGTAAATATAATATGCATGTCAATTCGGTCATTACATGGACGTGTAAGTGTATTTTCATGAACGGCAGACGGTCTTCTCATGGTTGGGTATGGGGGGTTTACATGAGGGTCATTTCAATGGGCGTGTAGATCAGAGCGAAGATATCTTACTGGGTATTATCTGAATATTATATTATTTCCGGGCGTTAACGGGCGCTTCCGTTAACGGCGTCTTGTGTGAACCCGGGCCTAAACCCGGATTCCGGATTCTCCCTCCCTCCGTCTCCTGCCCAGATTGATTTATTATTAAATTAATAATGCTGCAATCTGATTGGTCCGCCACAGGGGAACACGGCAATCGGTAGCAGAAGATCTGAACTGCTTAG